>NC_025690.1:587635-650406 GCF_000633955.1 Camelina sativa | reverse complement strand
AGAGAGAGAGGAAGAGACAACAAACCTGAAGCTCACGGAGAAGATTGTTACAAGTAGTGTTCGTACGAAAAAACAGAGCATTGGGACTTCCAATTTCCAGCATTTTCTTCAGCTAAATTCTCCTCACTCTTAGTTAAAATCTTGAAGAAAAAAAGCTTTTTTGGTTCTTCTTCACATAATGGTGCTTAATCGAACAAGAAGCATCAGATCTGAAGCTTGAAGATGAGACAAACATTGACTTAAGCTCCTCTCATTATTACTTTACTTTGCAAAAACCAGAAAACACAGAGAGCAAAGTAAGAGAGAAACAAAGATAATAAATTTTGCTGAATTAGGCTAAAAGAAAAGGGAATGAACAGAGAGAAAAGAACAGGTAGCAGCAACAGAGAAGAGAGTTTAAAAAAAAAGAAACAATAATGAGCTTCTTTTAAAATCGGTTATTACAGGATTATATAACGTTATAATTTTTTTTATTACACTACTACAACTTTTATCATTTAATAATATATTATTCTGTTTCACGGAAAAATACGATAAATTGGCGAAAAGACCGACGACGGGTACGGTGCGGGTGAGTGTGCCAGAAGATAAGCGCGTTGCCGCTAAGAGAGCGTGGTTCATACGTTCCAATTAGCGTACAAGGATGAATGTGACGCGAGTTATGAGAGAGTGTGTTTGTGTTGTGAGTTTTTTGGTGTCGTGTAGTGGTGATAGAAGAAGAGTCACTGACATAAGTAGCTGTGTTTTGACGGTGTAGTGTAAACTTTACGATAAAAATTCTTTGTTTTCATATACTCCATATAAATATTTATAATACCATTTTTTTTTACTCGTGAAACTAAAAATAAAAATATAAGCAACAATTTTTTTTTAACGTTTTGTATCCAGTAACTTTTTTTTATTAATCAATTGTTCAACCTATTTTACTATTACGTAATTGTAAACTTCATCTGCCATGTTAGAGATATCATCAATATATTTCTATGAATGTAAATTTAAATTCTGTAACAAATTGGGTAGACAAATAATATATGATCTCAACAGAAGTTAGACGAGAATATATATATCTATATATACGAGAATATATATCTATATATAACCGTACATTATACACTAATATACAACTGCATAAAAGTATGTGCATATATTATTATCTTTCATATTCCATTATACGAAATCAAATATAATACTGTTCTACTAATAATTGTTAGTACTATTTACTAATAAAACTTAAACGTTAAAACAATCAAACAATGATCGGGAGAAGAAAATGTACCACAAATGGGGAGGACAGAGACTTCTATTGTTAGTTTGGACTCTGATTAATCAAAGTTGAATACCTCTCTTAATAACAAGAAAGATGCCAATTGGTCTAATCAAAAGTATGGTCACTCATTACCGCTCTTCTCCCACCAGTTTCATTTCATCAATAAAAGTAGAAGTCTATTTTAATTAACAACTTTTGTTAACATCCCATTCCCATCCAAACATAATTATTGCTCTCCATACCAACTAATCAAGCTGCAAATCATTATTTTATTGGATTTTTTTTTTACGTAACATAGTTTTTATATAAACGAGTAACGATCAAGTTCAATAATTTATAAAATTAGTATTTAATATCATTTTACCATACATATTCAACGTTATTTTTTAATGGTTAGAAACTTGGAATATAGTCCACTTACACAATTAAAATGACATTAATCAAATGAAGATGGAATTGAACTTTCCAGCTAACACATAATGAAGGTATGGAACATAGTTCTATCCAATAAAGTTTTAAAAGTCTCCAAATTTTGTTACCATATTTTTGTAGAGTGTTAAGTAACTAAATGTTATGTCTTTTTTTTTTCATGAGAACAATATATATAAACTGTCCACGTTTATAATTTTTTTCTGCGAAAAAATTTTCTTTTGTAATTAAAAATCAAAAGATGGCACATAACTCTCAACATAAAAGAAAAAAAAACGAAAAATATTATAAAACATTAGGTGGTTGGGCAGAAAAAGAAAAAAGAGAAGTAGCTAGAATCGGTTCAATTTTGAGTGGGGAAATACGGTCCATACATTTTAAAAATAAATTAATAACCCTAAGACTTATTCGCATCAATTTAATTTTTATGTTTCTATTCATTAAGTATACGATCTTATGGGAGTAGTTATACATACGTCTCCCAATAATAATAAATTTGGGTAACTTATTAAAACAAAAATTAGACACATAAACCAACAATCTTTACGAAAACATTTGTTTTTTGTTTTGTTTTGTTTCTGTACTACACAATTTAATACCGCATGTGTGGGGAGACTGAATGGATATTAAAAGTCAACGTCGTGCTGGATACAGTCGTGATACGATTATGAGGAAATATGATCACTTAAAAAGGATATGTACTTAATCAGTTAATCATATTATTCGTTTTATATAAGAGAACCATACATATACCATGATAGTATAAGCAAAAAGAATTATTAAAAAAAAAATTGTTTATCAAAACAACACTAAATGTGATTTAATACTAAAAAAGAGTTAACAAAATCACTATAAATAATGTGCTAAAAGCCTAAACCCATTAGGATGCCACTGGGATTAAGTGTCTAATCATTCCATCTAATCATATACTTATCTAGTGGTTGGATTTTAACATCGACGTGGCAAACCCATTTCACAACTCAACAATCCTGAATTATTGGTTGTTTGAAAATCAAATAAACATTAAATTCAAGGACTCTCATTTTTGGAAGGGTCAAATAGTTATTTTATTCAAAAGTTTTGTTATAGCACAGCTCACTTTTGTTTTGTGTAATGTAACAGTAAATATTAAAGTGGAGTTAGGATTTTACTATAGAAAGCTTACAAACAAAAAATCTGTAAATGCCTGGTGGAATTGGTTATATCTCTCTTTATTTTCACATTTTTTTTGTCTTTTCTTTTGTCAGCATTAGTTATTTGTCTTTATGTTAGTGATATTTTTCGGTTTAATAGTGAAACTAAATTATTTGAGGATATTTGGAGAAGACAAAGCCTAATGTGGTACAGTAAGGACAAAAATATTCAGAGTTAAAGTACCAATATAATAAATTCGCACATTTATGTAGGTGAAAGTAAATTAAATTTTAGATGGTTCGAAGTGGATCTAGTAACTCACATGCTTGGTATGTCGCAGCGCAACCGTCATTGCCTTGTGAAGCATTACATATATCATTAGATCCCCATGTGTTACGTATATCGATTTATTCTACCCTCATAGTATATATTAATAATATATACATACAATATACGAATTAGAATTTCACAAAACATTACAAAATACACGTGTATTTGTAATTCTCCAACTCAATTATGGACCAAAACCTGACTGGAATTTATATTTAACGACTCTATTAACAGTTTGAAGGCAGGAAAATTAAATTTTAAAAGTAAGGAAATGCATATATGATGTGTATATAATATGTACGTGCGTGTATCTATATAGACCCTACATACATGTCCTTATATCTTCGAAAATATATATATATATATATATATATATATATATATATGCTTACTTTATTTTAACTTTAAATTGTGCTAAAAATAAAGTAGAAGATAAGAAGGGATTAAAGCTGCGTGTACCTGTAGGGTTTAAGGAGAGTTTAGGAAGGGTGAGAGTAAAGGATATGATCAAGTATGTATCCAACAAGCTCCACCACTTCCTTTTCTTCCTTGTTTGTCACCATTTTCACTGTCCAAAAAAAAAACAAAATTCATAATCATATACTATAATAAAAAGGAGTTATGATATAAAGAGACAGTTTCAGAAGGCTCCAGAAGTCAATACTCAAAAGAATTCTTTGGAAACTACTCCTAACTCAACAAACATCTTTCGTGTATAATTTTGGTTACATTTTATGCCTTGTTTTAAAAATTGTTAGGCGCTAATCAGGCGGTTGAGGTGGGCCTAACGCCTAGCAAGAAAATCGGGGATTAAACGAGGATTAATCGGAGACTAGTTTTGGAGTTATTTTATTAAATTAACAATAAAATAAAAATATATTGTACTAAATATATGTATATTTTTGTTTATGTTAAAAAGAAAATATCAAATAAAATATAAAACTATAGTATTGTCTTTAAAATTATGGTAAACACATAAAACATCATTTCAAAAGAAAATTTTCTAATTTTTGTTAAAAGTTATATATTAGTTATTGTAAAACATCATAATCTCTTAATTTAAATGCCTAAATAACAAAAATATTTATGTTTGATTTTTATTTAGTTCTAAAAAAATTGGTATACACAAAATTAAGAGAAAAATAATCGGACTAGACATGCATAATTGGATAATCGATGTTGGGCAATGATTAGTCATTAATCAAAGCGGAGAGGGTGGACCTAACGATTTTGTGGGGCATAATCGGTACTAGAGAGGGATTTTTAAAACACCGAATTTATGTATCAACCTCCTAAACAAAGAATCCAGCTTTAAGTGAAAGCAAGAAACATAAATATAAAAATGAAAGATATTTTTTGACGGAAACAGACACTGTTTAAGCCAAATAGGTGATTTTTGTCGATATTCTAATACAAAACTAAAATGCTAACACTAACTTATAACAATGGACGTTTTTGATCTATTGCAAAAATTTCAAAGATAACTTAAATTTGAAGTAGTTGTTATTTCACAACACCTTATCCATTTTCTATAATTAACTGAAAATGAAAATGTAAAATGAAAATGGTAGGTCGAAGTAGGGATCCCATAATATTGATGAATAATAAAACTATATATCCCCTACTCATAAACATCAGGATCATCAAAGCCTGCAAGTCTTAAATTTTTGCTGCATCTATTCGAGTCATGAATGATATAACAGAGTCGTGTAACACAGAAGCAGAATATAACTATCTCTAGTGCCTACCTTCTCCTAACCGTAGAAACCTCACTCTACTTCTTTCCAGTTTCTACAATGGTCCCTAAAACTAAGATAGCAGCCTAACATTTTTTAGCTTTATAGTAAAGACTCATACCACATGGGGTTCTATGAGTACATGTGTACAAAAAAAAGAGTAGGTGAAAGATTTAGACATGAATCATCTCTTCTAGAATTTGGTATTGTTCGAAAGAGATCACTGTTTGCTACCCTGAAATGTGAAAACTTAAAAAGGTAATATAGCGAAAAATCTCAGAACAATTTAGTGTGGACTACTCCATAAATGAAGAAGAATAAATTTTGGAGAGGAACCCTTTGAAATAAATAAAAATAGACTTTTCTTCTTTTCTCTTTTGTGTGTGTGTGAGTGTATTACAGCTATAAATTCCATGAAAATGAGGTATAGTTTTTCAATAGGAAAAGGAAAATGCTGACGTTTTACTAGTGACTTCTACTATTACTGTCTCCTATATCTATACGGTCCGGTACAATATTTGGGTGGCCCGGATCGGAGATATGTTAGGTTTAGCAAAATTTTATGGACCACAAAAGATTTGATTGGTCCGTAAACCGTATATGGCCGGTGGTCACTGGTCAGAACTGAATAACTGATATAAGTCAACCTTTATGGCTTACTATCATAATAAAAAGTATTAGGTGAGGAACATACAATGTCCAGGTCTAAGGGGCAATATGAAGAAGACCTTGAAGTGTGAACGAGGTACTCTTTTGTGTGATGTTGAAATGCATAGTCAAAAAGGAGCACATTGGGCCTTATTATGTTATATGTCCTGTTTCTAACTAATTCAGTATCCTATGACTTGATTAATCTAAATCTATCTTTGGTAATTGTTAATCTAACAAACTTTTGATGGAAAGATCAGGAGTATGAATGCTTACCCCAAGGGAGGATAGGGAAGTCATACTGCTGTTTTGGCACTGTTATTATGTAAGAAGAGACCTGTGGTCAAGAGAAGAACATGAGTTAATTTAGTTTTTGAGGTCTATTCAAACAGAGGCTAATGGAGAGCAATTACATTACCAAAATGGAAGCAGCTAAAGATGTTGAAGATTGATAAAGAAGGGATGTCTCCTCTATCTCGTAAAGAAGATCCATCATTTCCATACATGCTTCAAAGTTTAAAAGTTCCCCAACCTTTGAAACTTCTCTATTAGAAGAAAGTATGGTTTAGGAGTTAGATAATAATAAAAACATGGACCAAGACGATATTGTTCACTATATGTTAGTTTTAAGTAGGAGCTTTAAGGGTTTAGATACTTGATAAGGATAAAACAACTTACTTGAACTGAATGAAAAGGTCTTCAAGCAGTGTATAAGCTATATTAAGAGTGCCAATGTCAAATTTCAAAACCTGCTTCTCATGTACAATGAGGAAGACAGATAATAAGTTCGAGTAAGCTCGCTTTCTATAGAGTAAACAACATATCCCCCCAAGTGTAGGATGGTTACCCTCAGAAAAACTAGTTCCTGCAAAAGAAACTCATAACTCAATACAAAAACCAAAGCAGCTAACAAATGTCATTCACAGTTTCAAGAGCAGCATACTGCATCCAAAAAATCCCGAACCATGAAGAGTTGCTCTGTAATCACTTTATCCCCAAAGGATTTCAGACTATGAACAGATAAACCCCGGGCACAATGCATCTATAGAAGCAAAACAATTCAGTTCTAAGTACACAATATAAGAGAAGAAACACACAAAAAGGACTATATCACAAGTAAGGAGGTAAAAACCCACTTTACATGAGATCCAAATGGAGACTAACACAAACAGCTGCAGATTGCTTTCAGTCAGAGGTTGCAATAGCCAATGTTCAGCTTTCTTTCTCTGTAAGAACCTAATAAACCCCAAGTATCCAGATAGAAGAATCACAAAACATGACGTAATAATGCCTAAAATTTTCACCAAAATCCAAAATCCATCAAACAAGAATTGATCCAAAAGCACATAAACCTACTAGTGAAATGAGTATCAATAAGGCAGTCAAATACTCCAAATCTAAAGTATCCGATACGAAACTAATCCAATCAGAAGCAAAAGGAAACGAGCAATTTCACCGATTTTGATTACTGAATTCCACAATTAAACCCTAAAAACACAATCGAAACTACTAAAAATTCTCAAATCAGGAATCATCGGAGGAGTGAAAAAATCGTAATACCTGACTACAGAGGGACGAAATCGATCGAAGAAGAGAGATAGTGCTGAGTATTTAACGATTGGAGGAAGTTCGAGTTGCTTTCATCGCCAAAATCAGATCCAAAAAAAAAAATCAAAATCAGAAGTGAAATTAACCTAAACAGATAGCGATTGAGAAGAAGAAGAAGAAGAAGAAGAAGATTAGACTTACAGTAGAAGACTGAATCAGGAACTCGACCAATCTCCGTCGGAGATGAACGATCTCTGTAGACATCTCTCCCTCTCTTGACTCTCTTCTCCACCGTGAAAATTTTGAACGTTTCAATGGCGCTGAAACTCTGAAGGCCGATTTTTTTTTTCTTTTTTTTCTTTTATCAGTCTATATCGAAAAGATTCTAAAATGGGCCTGGACTCATAATTAAATAGGCCCAATTTTAATTTCCTAATCACAAGTATTATGGATGATGATTAGCGACAACAAATAGTGAGTGTATTTTTATTTTATTTTCCCATTTTCTTACAACAACGATTCATTTGTTTATTGGTAACGAGATATTTTTGCATTTGTATTTTCCCAATTATACTAAAAAAAAAAAACTTTTCATTCAATATTCACTCCATATTCATATTTGATATAATATCCTATTTCCAACAACTAAAATTTTAGCAGACAAACGACAACAACTCATATATGCATTTACTAAAACCACTTGCCCATTATAATTAACAAAAACCATATCTCTTTGTTTTGTGAAAACAAGATAAAATAAAATATGATTGTTTTATATATTAGTCTCATATTATTATATAGTTATACCCAATTGTTCATGCTCCAAGCCTCTTGTCCACATAATATAATGCCAATTGCTAAAATAACCAACCATATGGCTTGTTCATTCTATTTTATAAAATCTGTTAATGTTGTTTGTTGTTGTTAAAGTGTTAGTCACATATATATGTATGTTACTGCATGGGATGTCACCTCCAAATAACTTTTAAAATGTGTAATTTATAGCCAAATGGATGTTCCAGTAATATTCTGGTGGTTGATAATTCGTTCTAGTACGTGTTCAGGATCAAAGATTGGGTTTTACTATACTTTTCATAATTAGTAGTTCTTTTTAAAAGTTGTGGTTGAGAATTTTAACTTTTTTTAAGTAACCAATATATATGACCGCGGACCATAGAGAGTTGTTGAACTGCATAAATGATATAACTCGATATACTTTGTAATTCTTGAATAAGATTTTACCACACAACTGTCACTTGTCGCCAAGATTGCATATTTAATCAATATTTCACAAATCCTCTATTATAGATTCTTTTATTACAAGATGCTAAGAACAAAAATGTATAAAACAAAGACTCTATATGAATAAGCTTATAACTATAGTTGGGTGTATTATATACATGAACACTCACCCCCGGTTATTAAAACTACGTAGACATCCACGAGTAGTCTTTAGCATCTACGTCAATTGTGTCTTCGAATCTGTCCGAGAAAAATAAATTACGAATCTTTTTACCACGCCGTATAACAGTAACTTCTGCGGTAAATATTGCTTTGACAGGTCTATGATCAGATATCTTCGTTTCTCCTCTTGCATACTCATGTTGCTTCAGTCCACTTCCGTACCATATTATTCGATCACACCTATCATTTATGTGCATGTGATCAAGCTAAGATATATATATAGTAATTAAAGAAAATTATGATAAGGAGCATGTATTCTATATACAGTATACACATACGTTACGTTACTTTACTTACCATGCAGGAGCTCGTTTCTTCTCGTCTTTTTGGTATGTAATGCATCCATAATATAAATCCGAATTTGGAATATATTTATAAGTTGGAGCAAACATGACAATTCCTTCTTGCCATCCTCTGAAAATCTGGCCGTTCAAGATCTCCATGCTTAGCTTAATTTTATATAAATAAAACCAGATAAGAAAATCGCGAGTTTACAACTTTTAACACATGTAAAATATATTGAACTATACTAAAGTATTCATTTATATATAAACAATCACCTGATCATTTTCTAGTAAGATGTTCCATTCTTTGCTTTTCACCAATAATCTTGTCTTCTCCTCGGGTAGTGAAATTCTATAATTCAAGTCTCCCAGAAAAATTACTCGACTGTATAGATTGAACCAACGAAGAGAAGACAAAAATAACTTTAATTAATAATTATATATATAAGAAATATCACAAGTTGAGTTGGATAATTTCTTAAACAAGTACTTACTTAGCAAACTAGCCTTTTTCCTTTCACAATATCAAGTCTTATTATAATTAAAATTTAACCGGTCAACTTGCTTAAACTATTTTAATTTTGGTCTGACCTTATATAGTTAATTACTAACAAGTTGGCTTTTTTTATAAAAAAAATTCACGAAGTATATGAACCAAGTGTTATTGAATTCATTTCAAGATATTAGCGTTATATTAAGATATAAGCTTACTCGTGTTCAAGAATCTTTTTGGGTAAATCTAGAGACGAGCCTCGAGGAAAACTCGATCTCGCTAAGATCTCATTGACATCGGAGTTTCTCTGTCTTTCATCTCGGTCGCGGCCACCGGAAGCTAGATGGCAGCAAACAAAACAGAAGGTCGTTTCGTGCAACTGAAACCTAACCGATACCGATCCCTAATGATAAAAAAATGTATAAAGTTGATTAAATCTTACTGCTCCAAATATTATGGTGTAAGTATGATAACCAAAGACAAACAGAACAATATAATTCTTTATTTATTTGAAATGCAAATTTTGTTTGTGTTGGCGTTTCAATATTAGGCACAAAAATCAAACTCACACATGCTAGCTAAGTTTAAGTTTAAACAAACTTAATTATGCTTTGATATTCGGTGAAAATACTACCAAACTTTTACTATATATGTGTTTATATATAAAATGGCTGTCATACTTGCATAATATTCATATACATATATATATATATATAACTATAAGTTCAATTTCAACCACAAATTATAATAAATCATTTGTAAATACAAATGCGAACGCACGTAATCATTTTCTATTAACAGTCAACACCTAACTCAGTCGACATCTATAACAGTGAGATTTTTTTTTTGTTTTAACTGAAAAAAAAAGAAAAAAAAATACTAAATTCTAAAATCAGTTACCTTGTTTCCTAAGCAACCCATGATGCCGCATCCAACGCATGAAACGCTAGGATGCCGGATATATGGCCAGAGATCACCTCGGACCCAAACGGTGATAAAGATTCCGACCATCTGTTTACTTATGATACATCTGAAATCTTGTGAAATACTATTAGTGCCCTTTGATTCCGACACGTCCTTGTCTCGCTGAGGTTCTGCTACTCCCTTGTTTAAAGTCTCTCTTATCAAAGAGTTCCATTTTGCAGAGACCTTATTGTTATCTGGTCCCAATACATTCGAAGCTCGAAGAGGCACAACCTCTTGAAACCTAGATTTTCATTCAATCAACTTTTAGACATATAAAATCCATACGTTATAACTAAACAAATTTAATTCTTATTATTAGATTTTAATAATCACCCAAGCACGTATATGTCGCAGGGTGTTTTGTGTGTTTCCAATAGATCATCCATGTCAAGCCCATCGTCCGGTACAATACCACCGACGTTCCATGTGCTTACAAAAACCCTAAAAGATATACATTAGTTTACATTATTTTAAAAAAAATTTAAAAACAATTGTCAAACGTTCTAATATATAATAAACCATTAATTGTTAATTTTGTAAACTCATGGAACACAAAGGGATCATGATTATAACTCTACTGGTTTTGCGCATTCGGAATTAGGTTTAATTGCCTTGCAAAGCAAGAAAAGTGACTAGTTATGTCAACTATACGGTATTGTGATCCGCTCTCTTCTCTGCCCAAGTATATTCAACGGTTTAAAACTACAAATAAAGGTAACTATTTTTCATGACAGAAAATGTAAACAAAGGGTATATATATATATATATATATATATATATAAAGTTATATATATGTATTACTTGTAGTTAAGATGCGTGGTTTTGTGTTGCTCGAGTAGAATTGATTTAGAACTGAAAGAAGGTCGTTCATCAAGTAATCCGGAAGCTTCTAGAAGCTTCTGATCTGTATCAGGTGGGAAATCAGCGACGAAGTTGTTGCTCCCGACGCTTTTCCTTAGGATCTTGTTGGCCACAAGTCTTGGCCACATAACCTTATCAATATATACCACAGAATAAATTGCATGCATATATTAATGATCTAGGGAGAATGAATAACAATAACTTATACAAATATATATTTTTCCGGTTAATCCGACGTATAGATTAAAAAGTACGAATACTCACTTCTCTATAGCTTCCAAGCATTGCTTAGAGAGAGAAAGAGAGACGAAGAACAAGAGATCGAAAGAGGAGAGAGAGAGAGAGAGGTTTATCAAGAAGCAATGAAATTGTAGAGGAAGTATATTAAGTAAGGGAGGGAGGGAGATAAGGAGCAAGAAAGAGCCATGCAAAGCCGGAGAGAAAGAGGTGAAAATGTGACGTGGGCGATGATTATTTACTATATAGTTTTAATTATCATTCCCTTTTAATAATTAGTCCGACGATATTATTAAGCTTATTTTTAAAATCCAAAAGAAATGAAGGTTGATGATTGGTCCATTATTATTACTGGTTGTTGGACTAGTTAGACATCAAACCACCTTGATCACATTGTATACGTCCTTAAAATCCCACACAAATTAATTTGAAACCAATCAATCTTTGTCCTTAACTGTATTACTTTTAAATCAAACACTGAAAACGATTACCTTTTTACTTATTTTTAATAAAGAAGAGGGTCCAACTTGTTACTATTTTTATCATCGGATATAAAAAATTAAGTGATGATGTGAAAGCAATTGCAAATTGTAATAATGAGAAATGACAAAATTAGCTGGCGATGTATAATATGAATATGTTCCTCTAATATAAAAGAAAACATTATGTTCCTCTAATTATAGAGTTCTACTATTTTGGTCTTTGAATCTTATCGTTATATGTCATAAATTTTCTTTTAGCAGAGAAATTAAGATATTGTTACTTTTTGGTCGGTCTAATCAATGTGAATCGCTACATATTTTTTAATCAAAGGCTTACCATTGTTTGTTTTTTTGGGTACAATTAAAAAAAAACACAAAATTAAACACGAACATTATGTGGGTACGCAGACCCCGTTAAGTCCTCCAAAAGGATGGAGTACACAACAGTATGACAAGTATCTAAACTCTTAAATCCCAAAGGTAAAGAAAAATTGTGATTAACTAACCCGTCGACAAGACGATTCGCCTCTCTATAAACATGTTTAATGCGGACTATCCAGTCCCTTGAAATGAAGCCGTAGCACAACCGTACTAGGAATGACAATGGCTTACTATTGTTTGTTTAACGATATATTAATTTCGATACTACTAATTAGTTTGAATTAATTTCAGACTTATAATTGTGAGCAGCTAAATTACTCCACCAATAATTTGCTGCTAGTGGTGATATTGTATGGGGAATATCCGTCGTATTTATTTGGTGCTCTTTTGTAACTTGTAAAGTCTTTATATCAGTATATATAAACATATATATATATATATATTTCTTTCAATAGGTCCCTCTGATGATACATTGTGGATTATAATCTTACTATACAGAAGCACATGACACGGCAATAGTATCTAACCTAACTAAGACGAAAGAACAACAATAAGTTATGCAACCCGTATATGTACTAACTACTAACCAGAAGGGTTAGTAACTTGCATAATAAATATAATTTGTCAAAATGGTAGTAGGAGATATGGAAATTAAATTAAATATTAAAAATGGCAGTGTGATTTTTTCTTTTCACATGTTATTTTGTTATGTGAACGTTTATTTGCTCTTCATCTGTCACGGCAATATTTGGTTAACGGCTGTGAGTTTTAAAATATTTTAAATTTGGCCAAGAAGATATTGTTACACTATTTAAAAAATACATGTATCACTGTAGCTTATAATGGACTACGGAGCAAGTTGTATGAAAAACAAAGTTTTGGGGTATGGAACTTGCACTTTGTAATGCAGCCAACAAAAAACCATTTATGTCCAATTGGATCCAACCATTTTTAATGGTGACTCCACAAAGCTTCAATGTACGTGTGTGTACGCATAAACACAAGATTATAATTGGTATTGGATTGTCTAATTAAACACTGACCGATATAATAGTGTAATGATCTATATTGATCGATGTAAGTAATCTCAGTATTCACGAAATGAATTTTCTTTTTATTGTTCAAAACTAGTTTCATTTCATATAAACTACATGATTCACAAAGTAGCGGTTTTCTTCTGATGACTTATTTTGATTTTAAAAAGTAAAATTTTATATTTACATACTTTCTAAAAAAGAAGAAAAATAATGAAAGAAAAGTGTTTGAAGAGGTGTGACCAATTTTTGGTGGATTCGTATCCATTACATATTTTGTAGACAAAGTAAGAATGAACCAAAATGCAACACGTGGCAGATACAATATTGTACGTCAAAAAAATGACTATAGGCTATAGCAATACAAATAGTTTAGACATAGACATTTTTTGTTTGGTATATGACTAAGACATAAGACATGCACCATACTGAACAACAAGTTGGCAAAATTGTCTCTCGACAACACTTGCTTCTAAACAAGCTAAAAAGGTGCAGTTAATGTTTGATATGAGGGATCATATATTTCAAATCTTCAACCAAATATTTCCCGTGTAGGTTTTAATACTCATTGTGACAAAATACTATAGAGATGCATGCAGAATGTCTTACAGAAAAAAAACACTATACACCAGTTGTTAAAATGTGTTGATTGTTTTTGTCTTATATTTGTTCATTTGCTCTCCTAGTATTGGATCATCACGAAGTTAAGTTTATTTACCCCAACAATATTTTCTTACCAACAAATTCAAAAAAAAAACTTAAAATAGATCACAAGAGTGTTATAATTTTGTTATGTTCGTCTCTTAGGGAGATACTAAGAAAACGTGTATATATATATATATACACATTTATATGAGATTGTTGCTGTGAATGCGAGTATACGTAGTACTAAGTCGCGACTCGAAGATGCGAGTAGTTCTTTTCACACAAGATGTAGTATATACCAAAGTTCGGAATATGAAATGTCAAGATAATTAAGTTTCATGTTTTCGATAGTATTAAAGAGGGGATTTTGACAGATTTTGTATACAGATCCTATCTCCAATTTTTGTCATGTTTGTTTAAACTGGCTTTATGCCATGTTTGTTTAAACTTTTATTGAGTGCAATATTTTTCAGTTTTTAAAAGTATACAAGTCTTATAAATTATAACAAAATACCATAATAACAATTACAAAGAAAAATATATTTAAGAATCTCAAATTTAACAACTTTCAATGGACCTATAAAATATTAAAGTTTCTTAAAAAGTTCTTAATTTCACTTTTTTCAAAATTAAGAATAAAATCTGTATTAAGATATTTTACTAAGATGCTTTGATGGAGATAATCTTAAGAATTGTTGGGCTTATAAAGTTCTAAAGGCCAAAGATTCCTATTTTTGTCTTTTTTTCTTCTTCTAATATATTATATATACATTGACCGAGTGTAATATATACACACTTATTGGATGATATGAGAATTAATATCTCAGTACGTAATACGGGAAATTCCTATTATATATGAATGTTGGAATTATTAGTCTAAAAGATAAACGATAGAAATATCTTAAAATGTTATTTGTTTGTTTTCCTTTAATGATTTATTACTTTGCTTGATATGTTTTTATTTATCTGTTTTGTCAATTCACATTGTTACCTATGGGGAACGATACATACAAGTCAATAGATATATTTTAATTACTTCATATAGAAGGAGACAATAGGCAATAGCTAAACGTACTTGTATATAAGTACTATAGTTTAGTTTAGTGAAAATTTTCATCCATTTAGATAAAAAATATAGATCAAGAATTGAATCTCATTGGCTGGTCGGTGAAAGTGCATTGCGATTATAATTCATCTGTTTTCGTAAATTTTTTAATTTCTTCCTACCAGCCAAGAGGATATTTATAGTAATGAAAGTGCAAATACTTTAGAAATAATTATTCCACATATCTTCTTCATCTTTTGTCCAATCAAAAATATCTAAGATAGTGATATATATTTCCTCACATTTTGCTTCTCTTCATTCGTACGACTACTAAGAGATCGACAAACTTACACAAAATGCTATTAGTGGTTAAGCTAACAATGATATATTAAATTCTTTCATATTTAGGGACCATTGGGACCATAAATTCTTTTTTAGATAGGGTTACTTTTTTCTTCTACATTTAAGCTAAAAATGACTATACTTTGTCTAAGCACTATATTATTTTACTATACATGTTTTTGTATGCATAGTCGGAAGGCAACCCAATAAGATGTTCCATTCTTTGTTCACCACCAGTAGTCTTGTCTTGTCCTGCCGTAATAATATTTACTTTATTTTGGTTGCAATTTACTTTTTCACTTCAGTTTAAATTGAGGTGGATATGAGCAAAATCGAGTGGAAATCAATTTTAGTTCAAGTCAATGAAGGTTGACACTCGGAACTTGGTATTGAGCTGCTATTGGTACTTCGGTAATTCATAAGTGATATGGTCTTTTCATATCAAATCTGCTATTGGTACTTCGGTAATTCATAAGTGATATATGGTCTTTTCATATCAAATCCGTTTCAAACAAGCTTTTAGACAATTGGGATGTTATTGGGCTTCATCTTTTTTCGACTGGTTCTAATTTGAATTAACTTCAATTTGTTTTGTTTTGGGTGCCCATTTGAAAAAGTGAGTTTTTTTGTTTGTTTTGGTTAAGAAAAAAAGAAGAGTCTAATTACACATCTGTGCATTTTTTTCCTTCAATGCAATATCAACAATGGTTTAAAACGGTTAGGAACAATAAGATGGAACACTGTTTGTCTAATTATAGCCGGATAATAGTAAACAATATGTAACATTTCTTTTGGATAAACATTAAAAAATAATATTTAACTTAAGAACCGAATTGACCCTTGTAATTTTTTCCTCATAGATAATATTAAAAAAAAAAAACTCAGATTATATACTTACTTTCACCAGCAAATACAAATTCACTCGACTACGAGAGTTGTGAAGATTTGTTCGTGTTAGTTAAGATCCTTCAGAATCTTGGATATATGTCAATCTCGATATATAGTTAGCATAGATACGATCCTATCTACATTATGTACTGTATATATACTTCGTATGTATGAATGATAATCTCCACGGAGTTTTCCTGATTAACAGTTCGAACAGGATTTAAAAAAAAATTCTTTTCAACGGACCTTATAGCTCTGATGCTATACACCATGGATTGGATTTTACTTTCATTAACTGGACTATAGTCATTCAAATATGCAGAAGTCTTTTGGTTCTTGATATGCAACCACACCTTTATAAATAAATAGGCTTTTGTTTTGTAAAATTGATAACTAATATCCTCATCGAATTGCAAGTGAAATTAATATTAATCAAACATCCTTTTGAACAATTGAAAATGTGTTTTAAGCAAACACCAAAATCAATACAAAATGATATATATTTTAAATTGAAGAAAAAAAGAGCAGTACCAAGTTCAAATGAATCACAAGGGGAAAGTTAAGTGTTTTTAGTGAACTTTCAATTTCAGCAAGAAAGTATGAAGTGGAGAATCATGATTGGACTGAATGATTCATATTCTAAGGTGTTTGCTCATTCAACCATGCATATCAAATAGTTTTGAGCCAATATCGATCCCTAACACATATTTTTCAAACAAAACATGAAAGCTCGATTTGTAATATTTCATCAACCGAAAAGAATTTATAGTCACAGCTCACAAACCAAGTCTTCTAACCAATACATGACTGTTCTTGGAGATTTTATGAGCACGGCTTCTCTAATGCGATTTTCATTAGAAACAACATTACCGCCAAAGATCTGGCAACTTGTGAGCTTTCTGTATAATGATATATGAATATTCTTGTATTATGGGCTCAATTATAAGGAAAGAAGAAGCAACTATGGTGATGATGATGAACTATAACATACCACTATTTCTTGTTTCCACACTAATTTTTTCTGATTGCAAATATATATGATATGAGCATTATTAGGGTTCGGGACATCTTTGAGTCACCATGCTAGAGGTATGTGTCAAAACCTTGTTTAGTGTAAAAGGTTTCTTATCGATAACGTGAAGAAGGCTGCCCCTTATATATGTGCTTACAACATTAACCTAGATACAGAATAGGAAATAGCTAAACTATACAACAATTATATAGTAATTACACAACATATCCCTCTTCATAATACCCCTCCTCAAGGTGGAGTATGAAGGTTCCAAATACCCAGCTTGAGCTTAAAAGAATCGAACTCCTTCCGACCAAGTGCTTTGGTAAGAATATCAGCCAGTTGAACCTTTGTAGAAACGTGATGAGGAGCATAACACCACGCACAATCTCATCCCTAATGAAATGACAATCGGATTCAACATGTTTGGTCCGTTCATGAAACATCTGTTCTTACTAAGATGAATAGCATACTCATTATCACAAAATAACGGAACAGGAGTGGAGCAATCAACACCCATAGAAGCGAGTACCTCACGTAACCATAGAATTTTGCAAACTGTCTCGGCCATGGCTCTATACTCTGCTTCTGCGGAAGAGCGTGAAACCACCTCCTGCTTCCGTGTTTTCCAAGAAACCGGAGAACCACCGAGTTGAATGAACCAAGCGGTAAGTGAACGATGGGTCAAAGGACAACCATTATAGTCAGAATCCCACCAAGCGGTAATCCGAAGTTCAGAATCAGCCCGGAGAAGAATACCTTGACCGGGATTGCCCTTGAGATAACAAACCACCCGACGAGCAGCTTCCCAATATGCCATCTGCGGAGCATGCATAAACTGAGATAGAACATGAATAGTGTAGGAGAGTTCAGGGCGAGTAACACCAAGGTAGATTAGGCGACCAACCAAACGTCTGTAACGAAATGGGTCTGGTAACAGCTCACCCGTAGCTCGCGCCAACGTATGATTTTGTTTAATCGGATGAGAGACAGGTTGTGCCCCAAGTAAGCCCATATCCGAAATGATGTCAAGAGCATATTTCCATTGAGATAGATACATGCCAGTAGAATTACGAGCGACTTCAATACCCAAGAAATACTTAGAGATACCAAGATCTTTCATATGAAAACAGGAGCTCAAATACGCCTTGAACTCGGAAATAACTTGACAAGAATTCCCAGTCACAATAAGATCATCGACGTAGACAAGAACATGTAGCCATCGCTCCTCATCCGCGTAAGTGAATAACGAATAGTCTTTTAAACTTTGTTGGAAACCATATTCTTTAAGAGCCGTCGAAAGCTTGGAAAACCAACACCGCGGTGCTTGCTTGAGTCCGTAGAGAGACTTATGAAGACGACACACCTGTGATTTATCATCTGTTCGAAAACCGGGAGGGAAACGAATGAAAACTTCTTCCTCTAAATCACCATCTAAGAAAGCGTTATGGACATCCATTTGGTGGACTTCCCAATCCCGAGCAACAGCCACTTCCAAGAAAGACCGCACGGTAGTCATCTTACAAACTGGCACAAAAATTTCTGTATAATCAAGACCCTCAGTCTGATTGTTACCAAGAACAACCAAACGAGCCTTGTAACACTCAAGAGAACCATCAGAATTGTATTTCAAAGTGAATACCCATTTGCAGCCTAAAGTTTTCTTACCCGGAGGCAACGTCTCTGTGGTCCATGTACTTTGGTCCTCAAGAGATGTAATCTCGCTACGAACAGCCTCTCGCCAATTCTCATCCTCCATTGCCTCAGCAAAGGTTTTAGGTATCACATCAGACGTTATAGCCGCAAGAAACGCACGATGACTATCTGAAAATTGTGAGCAATCAACATATGAATCAATAGGATACCAACAAGAATCAACAAAATCACCATCACATCCCTCATGAGTCGTATTGGTCACAAAACCGTGAAGACGAGTAGACTTAAATTTTTTGCGACAGCCTCGTCCCATAGGTTATGTGTTGTCGTCGGTTGTGGAGGAAGCATTCTCGCACAACTCATCACCATCGAGAGGAACAGAATTAGAAACGATATGGGATGGGGGTCTCGTATCCAAAATCTTCGGTAATGATGACATTGGACTCACACGAGTAGAGTGTATAGGAGAAGGTAACAGGTCCGGAGATGTGGCAGGAGCACTCAACTCAGCCCATACAGCGCTACCGCGAACCACAGGGTCGAGCTGTGGAGGTAGCGAAGGATCAAACAGAGCATCCTCATCGTTCTATACGTACTGTAGAGGAGATAATGGGGTCGACGACAATGGAGGCTCCGATGAAACAATCGCAAATGGAAAATCCATTTCCAGAAAAACAACATCACGAGATGTTGATATAACCCCACTATCCAGGTCATAGACCTTCCAACCCTTCTTTCCGAACGGGTAACCAATAATAACAGAGCGATTGCTCCGAGTGGCAAATTTGTCACCACCATGTCGTTGGTTATGAACGTAACACAAACACCCAAAAACCCTTAAATGATTCATAGGTGGTTGTCGTGTGTAGAGCATCTCAAACGGAGTTTTATGATGGAGAACAGCAGTGGGCGTTCTATTAAACAAATAACCAGCTGTAAGAACACAAAACCCCCAAAATTCATGATGGAGAGCGGAAGCTTAATAACGGACGAGAACGCTAGATCTCTAGGAGAACTCGGATTCACGAACGGATCTTGCTTAGAACGTCGTAACTTGACGAAGAAGCAATAAAGATAAGGCCGAGATCGGAAACGATATCGACGAGGTTTTGCAAGTCCTCCTTGCAGGGCTTGAACACAAGCTCTTAGGGTTGAGAGTCCTCCTCTCTAGGCTTTAGACAAAGCTCTCTTAAAACAACGTTTATTCAATAATCAATTATTCTCCATTATACAAAACCTAAGACAACTATTTATAATAAATCTAAACACTCTACAAAAACCCTAAAACAATTAAAAGGAAATTATCTAAATTATAATAAAAAGACTTATAAAATATTTGGAGTTATCCAAATATTATGCTACTTCAATTCAACCGGAAGGTGAGCTTGAAAATGCAAAGCTCTAGCAACATTGAGTATGTGTCTATGTTTACGCTCGACCCGTCCATTCTGTTGTGGAGTACCCACACAAGACGTCTCATGAACGATACCACGTTCACGGAAAAAACCACTAAGGCTTAAGAATTCAGCCCCGTTGTCACTGCGAATGGTCTTTACTTGTTTTTCAAATTGTCATTCAACCATGGAGATGAAATCACGAAGTGTAGTTGCAGTTTGTGATTTATTTGGTAGTAAATAAAGCCACACAGCACGTGAGTAATCATCTACAATCGTGAGAAAAAATCTTGAACCACAAATTGCCGGTGTCCGATAAGGACCCCATAAATCACAGTGAACTAGCTCAAAAACCGCAGAAGTTTTATTAATACTCAAAGGAAACGAATCTCGTGTTTGTTTGGAACGAATACAAACGTCACATTTCTTGGAATCAAAAACACTAGTACGACTAAGCGTTGATAAATTCAGCATCTCCATGACCATAGATGAATGATGACCCAAATGGCAATGCCACACATCCGAAGGTAGTTGATCTAGAGCTTGTGTACGAGTTGTGGTTGGAAAGGGCATCTCGCTGATCATTATTTCCGCAAGATCGGTTATCCGTGGTGGTGGGGTAATAGACCACGTTCCAAGCTTCCTTCTACACAACATGGAGGTTCTGGAAATCAGAGTGTTGATGGCCGTGTATCTCCTGTCTTGCCGAAGCGTGTTGCTTCATTGTTATATAGTAATTACACAACAGATCCTTCTTCATAATAGTATGTTTCTTTTTGTTGTGTGTGTTTTTTGTATCCCGATTAATTGATAAACTGAATGATTCTTCAAAATAAAATTAACCCCAAAAGCATAATTGTCTTAAAAGTTTTGAACGTGATGTCATATATTTTGGTTGAGTTTCAATCAATTTTTTAGAACACGACTCCGTAAAAATTGAAAGTCTTAGGATTCCGATTTAATAAGCACCAAAGCTACTTATGAACAAAAATGAAAGTAGTAAACCTGCCATTTTACTTTAGGTTGTCTCATTTTTTACAGTACAACTTAGTATAAAACACCCATTTTCAACTTAAAAGTATTTATATTAGCTGTAATCCCAACATTACAAACTCGGTCAATCTTTCTCAAGTATAAATGCTTCCTAAAACTCTAGGTATAAAACTAAAAATATATAACACACCTTGAGAACCAACATATATATTTTATATATTCATACTCGCTCGTGATCATCATTCCGAAGCCTAGAATCTCATTTGAGATTTCGGATAGATCCGACATCATCTATACGTGGATGCTATTTATTTTAGCATATGTATCTCTGTATATGAATGTATTTTCATGTATGCGATCTAAAAATAATGGACAACATTTTGGAAGTTTTCGTCGACTCTCACATGCCATTTGGATATATTTGTTGTCGACGTACGTCTCTTGGATTTTGTCAAGATAAGAAAAACACATGAACACAAAGATCAATAATTGAAAATCTTATATGACTTCCGAAATGGTATGGGTGCCCGTTCGGTTTCGGCTTATATGACTCTTGTATGGTAGAGGAATATTATACATCATTGATAAATTGATATCTCTATCTTATGGAATTATCAAAATCCATGCAATTTCCAAATATTTAGGAACCCTCTGATCCGGTCAACTTCTTTCCTTGTTGATATATATGGGAACAAAATTGTATGCAATGTCAAATACATATACAATTTGTGGAACAATATATACATATGCCACGTCACATAAATATGGAACATTCACGCCTAATTTCAAAACTCATCCACCTCCCCCTTAAATTGACGTGCAAATTGTTACTAAAGTCCATTTTTATTAGTTTGAGTGGTCAATTATGATAATATGTTCTTAAAACGTAAAATCGTCAAGAGAACATAACTTCACAATTATTACATTAATACATTACTTTTCTGCCTTTATTTTCTAAAACGTGGCCACGTTTGGACTAGCTATAAATACCAAAGCCACAACAAATCCACCATCACCCTTTACAATATTTTGTCCCCCAAAGTCTCTCGATGGATAGCTTGAGAGCTATGCCCATCGAACTCATATTTTCTGTTCTCGGTTTAATTATTATATTCTCCGCCTGCAATTCAACAGCGGAGCTACCACGGTTGGTTCAACCACCGAAACCCGATGGTACACTCAGTTTTCTCGTCGTCGGCGATTGGGGAAGAAGAGGTTCTTATAACCAGTCTCAAGTAGCTCTTCAGGTACATATAACTGTGTGTGTGTGTGTAGATATGACCTTGTTTTATGAATAAATCAATACTTATTCCTTGTCTGTGAATTAAGCTAAACTCAAGTTTTTATGGCGTAATCATGAACTAATTATGAGCTAGAGAGAAATTAAGCGAGATGACGGAAATGATTAGATAAATCATATAGTACTTCATTATATTATTAGAAGAACCGAGAAGCGTGTAATATTATGTTTTCTTGACGTCGAATGCATCGTTTGAGTAAATTACTAAATATTAGCTATTGTAGTAAGTATGTGTTGCTTGAATAATTTAAGTGTTGGTTGGAGTCGTATTAACAGATATAATTCTGAATAATAATTAAAATATAACGAGTGGGAGCTAGAGGTAATAATATTTGGAGGATTTTTAAAAATATTCATTTTCTTATATCACTTTATAAAAATATATTTGTATATTTTTGTCCATTTTTGAGGTAGATTTTATTTTGTTTTATCCGAGTGGGGAAGTTGCTTACATAATCTTTAGTTCATACTTCATACGTAACTTACGTGGAACTAATAATCTTAAGGCTGTGCGTTAGTCTTACAGTTCCACGTTATCGTTTTTAAGTTTGGTTGCTTCTACTATCCTACAAGTAAATGCTTCTGATTAAAGTAAGACACTGATTGGAGACTTTTTTGTTTTTTTCACAATTTTTTTGTATTATTATATTTTAGTTTGTCGTGCAATGGACAAGTTTAACTAAAAAAAAAATGGACAAGTTTATCGCAGCTAAAATTTTCCAAAAACGACAATACATATATATATATATATATTCATGAAATTTTATATCGTTATCATTTGTTGTTGTTTCTAATGCTATTTTTCTTAATCCTGTATAATTTTCTAATAAGACTGATTAGTTTTTTTTTGTTTTTTTTGCGTGATTTACTTTACTAATTATCGACTATAAATTTGTTTGCATTCAGATGGGGAAAATAGGGAAGGATATAAATATCGATTTCCTTATATCGACTGGAGATAACTTCTATGATGACGGAATAATCAGTCCATATGATTCTCAATTTCAAGATTCGTTTACCAATATTTACACAGCATCTAGCTTACAAAAACCATGGTATAGTGGTACGTAAATTATAGTGGGATACCCTGTTCTAGTAATTATGTTGTTTATACTCTAACAATAAAACCATCTCTACTCTTTTCATTTTTACAAAGAAAACAAATTATAGTGGGATATCCAGTTATAGTAATTATGTTGTTTATTACTCTAACAATAAAACCATCTCTTCTCTTTTCATTTTACGAAGAAAAAAAATTATTTCACTACAAAAAAATATATTTATATTTACTTATTATTTTATAAATTATAATATTGACTTATTTGTAAATTTTATTTCCCTCGCGCAGTATTAGGAAACCATGATTATAGAGGTAGCGTCTCTGCGCAACTCAGCCCCATACTCAGGGATTTGGACTGCCGATGGATTTGTTTAAGATCATACGTTGTTAACGCCGGTAAGTAAACTACCAAGGGAAAAAAAAATTAATATCTTCTTCATTAAGAGGACTATGTTAACACCTAACCTTTTTTTTGTAGAGCTTGTGGATATTTTCTTCGTGGACACGACACCGTTCGTAGATAAATATTTTGATGAACCAAAGGACCATGTCTATGATTGGAGAGGCGTATTACCAAGAAATAAGTACCTTACCAATCTCTTAACGGTAACTATTTTTGTTTCTTACTCTACCGTACGCTAGTTATATTTATCGAAAACATGTGATTAACATTGACCTAATTAGTCGGTACATAAAACGATAATTACTAATAATATATAGGATGTCGATGTGGCATTGCAAGAATCAATGGCAAAATGGAAAATAGTCGTAGGCCATCACACGATAAAAAGTGCAGGTCACCATGGAGTAACCATAGAGCTTGAGAAACAACTTTTACCTATCCTCGAGGTAATTTACATAAACTACTAAAGGATATATGTTCAATACTAAAAATGAAAAACAAGTAATTAGTTTTCGTGAAAAAATCAGGCTAATGAAGTGGATCTCTATATAAACGGACATGATCATTGCTTGGAGCACATAAGCAGCATCAACAGGTTATTAATTAAATAATTGCGTTACGATTCATTAATAAGGATAAATACGTATGGATATGTAACGTAAGGAAAATGCGTTGTTATGTTGTGTATAGTGGAATACAGTTTATGACAAGTGGAGGCGGATCCAAGGCTTGGAAAGGAGATGTGAATCATGAGTGGGACTCTCAAGAGATGAGATTTTACTACGATGGACAAGGCTTCATGTCGGTTTACATATCCGAAGCTAAACTACGCGTCGTTTTTTACGATGGTTTTGGTCGCGTTTTGCATCGATGGAGCACTTACAAAAAGGGTGTTTATTCCGATATCTAATCGATGGTTTGATTAAAGAGTTAAGACAACATTATTATTAATCGTTCATTGTTTATTATGTGTATATTTCACGTGCCTTTTGACTTTTATTGTTGTGTGATTATTTTCGAATTTTAAAGTATGAAAAAGAGTTTTTTCATACATGGAGACGTAAATTTAGTCCCATAGTTTAGTTTTAATACTATTGTTTACTTTCCATAAAAGAAAGTTACCTAATTCTAGAAGCTACCTAGTTCTTGTGTACACATTACGTTGTATAATTCATTACCATCATATTTCCACTATATAAATTTTTCAATCTCATCAAAAAAAAATAGATAGATTATTCAAAATAATTATTTTGCTCACATATAGAAAGAAATCCTTTNTCACGTGGCCTTTTGACTTTTATTGTTGTGTGAGAAAGAGTATTTTCATACATGGAGACGTAAATTTAGTCCCATAGTTTAGTTTTAATATTGTTTACTTTCCATAAAAGAAAGTTACCTAATTCTAGAAGCTACCTATATAGTTCTTGTGTCCACGTTACGTCGTATAATTCATTCCCATCATATTTCCACTATACACTAAAACATCCATAAATTAATATTCAATAAATTAATAAACACTATAAATTAATAAATTTTGTTAATCTAAAGTCGGATCAGTATAAAAAATAACAAAATTTGATAAAACTATAAGTTAATAATTTTTTTGATATCCTCATGTAAAATATAATCTCAATAATATCATAAATTAATAACCATGTAAATATATATATACATGTATGATGATATAATAATGTATGTTTTTCTTAAAGCTTCAATCTATAAAACAATTGTTATGTTGTATTTTCAAATTATAATGATATAATTATTCTATAGTAGATCATAAAAATAGTTATAAAATTTAAAGTTTTCAATTTCTAGATATGCATCATTTATATTTTGATAGTTAGATAAAATATTAAAGTACTATAACTGATTTTATAATTCATAAATTTGAATTTATGTCATGTATATAAGTGACTTTGTAATTTATTGTCAATAATGTTTTCTAAATATTAAAAATTCAGTTCAATACCATAAAATTGACAATATCTAAAAGTTTAATCTTATTTTGCTAAAATTATCTCAATTCATAAATCTAAATAATTTAAACAATTAAAAATATATCTATAAATTATTAATTATTAATTTAAACTATAAAATAATAATTAATAGATAAATTAATATCACTATAAATTAATAAAATGTCTTGGTTCCAACATTATTAATTTATAGAGGTTTTACTGTATGTATATAGATTATTTTGCTCACATATAGAAAGAAATCCTTAATAGTTGTCTTTGTGATTTGAACCCAAAAAAACATATGTAATTTGATTTTTTTTACTAATTTAATACAAAATTCATACAGATACAGATATATGAGTAAGATGATTAATGTTAATGTTAGAGATACAGATACAGATCATCTTACTAAGATCCCAGAAATATCAATGTTAGAGATTTTTAGGGAAAGATATAATATAATAAAGCATTTTTAAAAAGAAAAAGAAATGTAATTAAAAAATAAACTAGGCGAAAAAATACCTTTGACCTAAATAAATGTGCAAGTAACACGCATGGCCCATCAAAGATATAATATTATTACCAAAAAAAAGCTCTACTCTAATTACGGTAATGAAATGATTATATATTTCCTTGAAAATGTTGACCAAGAAAAAAAAAATCTCCTCGACTATTTTATCGACCATGTTTTTCTTACGAATCCATCTATATTAATTGTTACGAAGACATCTCTCTCTATATATATTTGTATGCATTGTGGTGGATTTCTCAAATAAATAACTAATTAAGAAGGAAGATGAAGCTGGGTGTATGGTTTAATATGAGTTTGATGTTTCTATGTGTCTTCTTCATCAATGGTTCTTTGTCGAAGCTCCAAAGATTGAAACATCCGGTGACGAAATCTGATGGCTCTCTCAGTATTCTGGTCGTTGGAGATTGGGGACGCGAAGGACAGTTTAATCAATCTCGCGTTGCACACCAGGTGCTTAATTTTTAATTACTTTGTTTTCAATTTACAGTTTTTAGTGGTTTGCATTTGCATCCGGTCACCACCGAATTTACATTTATATATGTGATGCATTTGATAAAACTTTGCTTTTAAGATTTATGATTTCGTTATAATACGAATTATAACCGAAAAACTCACCTCGTGGAATTATGCGTTCATGGAGACTATACAAAAGCATGAACACTAATGTTCCATAGAATCATAGGTGTTTTGATTCGTTAGATATATAGAACTGTATATATATTATGTGTTTGTGATATATATCATACATATATTACACCGCCCAAATGATTAGGTATGATTTTTGGTGAAAAGGTGTGATTAGTTTAATCCGGTTATATGTTTTTTCTTCTCCATATAGTGTTTGATTGTTGAAAGTTGAAACACGTAATAAAAATATAAACATTCAATGTAATAATACATATGAGCATAAAGTTGCGTCCATATATCTTTCTTTTAAGAAGTCATTCATTCTACGCAACATATATATGTAGACATTAGTTGAAAAAAGCATATTCGTGAAAGTATTTTTGGCTATTGACGAATTGATACGCTTAATGATTAGAAAAAGAAAAGCATATTCCTAACAGAAAAGTGATTAAAAAAAATATGAAGGTCTTTTTATATATATAAAAAATGTAGTCATGACTCATGACAAAGAAGTAAATTTAGATTCAATTTCATTATATATAGTTTCAACTTTTTAATGTGAAATTAAAGTAAATTGACTTACTTTTGCATGAACTGATAAAATGTTCTAATAAACAAATAAAAATTGTTTGTGTGATATTTTAAAATTGAAAAATTGGAAAACTGGCAGATGGGAATAGTGGGAGAGCAATTAGACATAGATTTTGTGGTATCAGTAGGAGATAATTTCTACGATGACGGGTTAAAAGGAGAGACTGATCCTTCCTTTGAAGCCTCTTTCTCTCATATCTACACTCACCCTAGTCTCCAAAAACAGTGGTATGCAGGTACTTTTCACATCCTTCAAATCAAGTTTCACATACATGTTTATTACTAGTAATTAAAATGTGTAGTATATGCCTAATTAACGCGTGCGTGAGACTTAAAACACTCAAATGTTGTTGCAGTTTTGGGTAACCATGATTACAGGGGGAATGTTGAAGCCCAACTAAGTCATGTTCTCACCCAAAAAGATTGGAGATGGTTTTGTCGCAGATCTTTCGTCTTATCCTCAGGTCCCTTTTTGAAAAATACTTCGAATTTAGTAAACTTTTTAAATTATAAAAGATGTGACACATTATCTACTTCTTTATATATACTTTTAAATTAATATATTACACAGTACAAATCAATTTTTATTTAGTGTTTTTCTTTTTTTTGGTTTCTTTATTGGTTATAGGAATGGTGGAGTTTTTCTTCGTGGACACAAATCCATTTGTAGAAAAATACTTTACTGAGCCAAAAGACCACACTTACGATTGGAGGAATGTCTTACCCAGAGATAGATACATCTCAAACCTCCTACATGTAATCACATTTAGTTTCTTTCATATCACAAATCTCCATCGTCTTTTGAAACTTTCTACTATAAGTTTAACTTCTTTTATTGACACATTAGGATTTAGATAGAGCGATTAAAAAATCGCGTGCCACATGGAAATTTGTCGTGGGACATCACGGGATCAAAACCGCAGGTGAGCACGGTGTTACTCAAGAGCTCGTAGGTCAACTTCTTCCAATTCTAGAGGTAAATATAAAACCATTCATAATTTCCAGCTAACATATAATTTTAATTTTATTTTATTCTACAAATGATATAACTAAACTATTATTGAAGGAGAATAAAGTGGACTTGTACATTAACGGACATGATCACTGCTTGCAACACATTGGCACTAAAGGGTACGTAACTCTAGTTTTACTTACCTATTCTTTTGATCCAACTTAAATTAACATGGATATGATCATATAAGATAATAATAATATTTTTTTTACTGTTGTATTCGTAAAGTGAAACTCAATTCCTGACAAGTGGAGGAGGATCAAAGGCATGGAGAGGAACTGTTCTGCCATGGGATCCAAAAGAACTCAAACTGTATTACGATGGACAAGGTTTCATGTCTCTTCACATCACTCGCTCCAAAGTAAACTTCATCTACTATGATGTTTCCGGCAATGTTCTTCACCAATCTTCATTGTCCAAAAGATCTCATCTCCTTTAAATGGAGTATTTTTTTAAGAAAAGACAACTTAATATATATATACTATTTTATTTATAAGAGATTTATCGATGTAATGCTATATTTTGAACACAATATGTGTGTGTGTGCGAGCGAGTGAGCAGTTTTTCATAAATCAGTTTACGTATTCGGTATTAAATTTCTTGGTTGTTTTTCTGATTGCTAAATTACTATATTACACATTTTTGAGCAAATGGGCCTTTCAAGCCTTGAATAAACTTTAAACGGGCCCAATTTTGAATGGTGATATAAGACTTCAGTGTAAACAAGAAAGAAAAAAAAACCTAAGAAATCAAGTTATCTACAACTTTGCCATCAACAATGTCCACACACACACAAATTATCATGAACCAAAGAGGTGGTCTAGCAGAAGAAACAGAGGAAACTGAAAATGGTGCTATTAGGCTTACAGTTTCTTAACTGGTACGTACATGGAGGAATCATTGATAAGAAGAAGAAGAGACATCTGAAGCTTATTGTCCAAGCCACTGAAAGAGACGATTCTTCTTCATCTTCTTCTTCTTCTTCTTCACAGAGATTTCAAATCGATAGAGATAAAGCAAGAGAAGCTCTGAAACAGCTTGATCAACAAATCGAATCTCAAGCTGATGAAAAACCAAGAATTATCATCAAGACATCACCAGACGTCGTCACAACCAATGATCCAATCATATTTGAAGAACCACCTGAGATGTCCGGATCGTTCCTCACAACTTCAGCTTTTGTTCTCTTAGCTCTTACCTTGTTCTACAACATTTTGTTCATTACAGTGATCAAACCATCGATGGATGGACCAGAATCAGTTCCAGAAGCAAACATAGTTGCTATGTCTGATTCTGACATTGTGAAGTTTCCACTTTCATCTTTGTCTGCAAACACTTTCAAACAATAAAATTTACTATAGTACTTATCTTTACATCTTCATTGTTGTCAATGCTAAAATTTTCAAATAAAAACATTGAAACTGATAGTGAAAAACAAAATTGGAGTTCCTTTACTGAGACATTGTTAGCTTTTCGAGCTCCAACAACCTAAATGAAGTATCTTTATCCAACCTGAATCCAGCATCTTCAACTTCCTTAGATATCTCTTTACCCTTTGTCAATCTCCCTGAAGCGGTGTAAAGGCTAATCATATCGCGATAAATATCATACGTTGGCAAGAATCCAGCTTCTTTAAGTTTAGAGTAATATCTCACTGCCCTTCCCAAATCATCCAATGCCACAAATAGTCTAATGACTACTCTATAAGCTGGAAGATCAAGAAGACAGTTTGATTCCTCCATCTCCCAAACCACATTCATCGCCTCCCTGTATTTCTCTTCCGAATACCTGCTATGTATCATCGTAGTGTACATTACAACGCTTGGCTCTCTGTTTGATTCTTTAAACCAGTCAAAGAGAGATTCAACGAGCTCAAACTCTCCCAGTTTCACACAGATCTTCATAATACCTGTGCAATCCTGTTGGCTCAATCTTAAATCTTCTCTTTCTTTCAGTTCCTCGAGAAGAGCAACCACAAGATGGTACTTGTCAGGGTTTTTAGCTATTTCAAGAATCATCTTCACGTAAACACTCGAGTCGAGTATACGATTGTTACTCTTTGAGATCAGTATAAGCTTCCGGGCTAGATTCAACCATCCGCCTTCAATGCATCCCTTGATCATTGCTTCGATAACGTTCTTGCTAGCCAAACTATTGTCGAACTTAAGCAACTTCAGCTCATGGTGCTTCGCCAAGACCTGAATAGTGGAAGCGAGAATCCGGTTATCAGGGACTAAATGAGAATGCTTTCCAGCCCAGTGATATGTCTGTAAAGCTCTCTCAGGCAAACCCATATGACCCAATTCTCGAATGGTCATAGAGAGTGAACCTTTACGCAAGAAGCAAACCCATTTATTGAGAACAAGAGAGACATCTGCATCAGAGGAAGGCAAGCTCTTGATCTCTCTAGCTAAACCGATGAGAAAGCTCGGATCTTTGTGAACTTGCTTCGATACAGAAGACAAAGCAGCTGATCTTATGTTCTTCTTTGGAGTTGGAAGACCCAAAGGTCGTAACTTGTGAGGTCGAGGAAGTGGTAAAGGCCTAACTCGAATCGGTTTACCCGGTTTTTGAGGAATCCTTTTCTGGAAAAGCGACGAAATCGCCTCTATTTCTTCTGTTTCCCATAAAACAGCATCATCATCATCATCTTGATGTTGCCCACCATCATCATCATCCAAAACTGGTTCAATTTTGGGTTTCCTCAGAAACAAATTAACACCAAAATCAGGGGGAAGCTTGGTGCGGCGTGGATTACGGAGATTCTTAGTGAGTTTCTTTGAATGGTTCCTTTGACTCGCGTTGACTCTTGTTACTCGTATGTTTCCGATACTACTGGTTCGATGATTCAGGTTGCAGCTAAGTGACGAAGAGACAGGACATTGCAGTATCATTCCTAAAACACAGCCACGAAGTTACGGTTCTCTAATTCAACTCGAATCAACTCAAATACAGACTAATCCGCGATAAAATCCTAAGTAATCTAACTCAAAACGTTTCTACAATAAAATCAGGGAACAGCTTAGGGTTTTGAAAAGGAATAAACTTCAGGTCTAAAGAATGTATTGTGATGAAGTTTACCTCCTTTCGAGGAATCAATTGAACAGTAAGAGTGAGCTTGAGAAAGAGAGCACGCTATGAAGAAGAAGAAGAAGAAGAAGTAATTATTTTTGTTTTATTTCTTTTAAAAAAACCAATTACCCGATCCAATAAACCGGATTAGAAATGACCCGACCCGAACTAACCCGGCCCAACTCGAGAGAAAAGGGAAAAAAAAAATTAAGTTGATTGGGGATGATAAGCATCCGCAATCATTAATTAGGTGTGTGGCAGAACTTTGACAGCAGCATAAAGAGGTTTTTATAGTTTTTTCACAAGTCTATCCTTTAAATGGTCCCTAAATTTGCCAAACCAGACAAATACATATGTAATATATAACTAAATTATTTGCTTCATAATCCTTTTTTTGTTTTTTTTTTTTAATAACTTTGCCGCTAAAATCAAAAACTAAAACTTATGTTTGTAACTGGTCATGGCATTGTATATTAACTTTTTTTTTTTGGTTTATATGCAAATGGTTTCATTTTCGACATAGTTTCTAAAGAGTTGCGCGATAGTATTTGTTATTTACACAGACTAGCAGCGTTGAGGAGCAACATCTAGGGGAAGAGAACTCGCGAGTTTGACATTCGTTTCCATGGTTGTAAGGTTGTTGGTGGTTCTTTCCACGTAGTCATGAGGTTTTTGTGGAAATTTTTTCAAATGCTACTCCCACAAAAAAAAAACAAGATAAATAGAAAGAAAATAAAAAATATCATTTTGAAGATTCCTTTGATTGGTACGTGGTTGTGAGGTTTTTGCGGAAATTATTTCAAAATGCTACTCCCGCGAAGAAGAAGAGAAATAGAAAGAAAATGGAAAATATCATTTTGAAAATTCTTTTAATTGGTAGATCCTCGATGATTCTCAAGATTCATCTAATGGGTTGGTCAGTACCTCAACCGATGACTGCTTAGAGCGATGGCTGTTCACTTAGGATAACTCGAAGACATTGGTAAGGAAACCCAACAATCAGACAATGTCACATCAGATAAATCCAAAATATTGATTTTAGTTGTGTATTTTCAAAAAGACATGAGATTCATTATTTTACAAATAATGTTTTTTTTTTTTAAAAAAAAGATTCATATTGTTTTGCTACATAGTCTTTAGTGTAGTTATAACAGACTAATTCTTTTGGGACTGTTGATGTAGGGATGTTGTACTAGCACTTTAACATTTGCATGGACTATATATAATCCACATATATTAGTGCCACAAAGTGTGATGATCATGTTCAATGGGAATACAGTAACTATGAAGATTGAAGATATGAGGATTGCTTGGTTTGAAAAGGAACAACCCTTAATTCACTATGGAGGTATAATTTTTGTTAGTTGTGCGTTTTTATACCTTGTATTGATGGATTGATTGATGAACTCTAAAAACGGCTCTGTTACAGATGAAAAGTTTTCGGGTTATAAACCACCAGATGAAGCCAACTACGGCAAGAAAACCAATAAAGTAGACATCACTACAGAAAACCATTAGTATATGTATCACTTAATTAGTATTACAAAACTAAGTGATGTTATTTTAAATTATTTTTTAATAATTGATAGAAATATTATATTTTAACATCAGTTATAATATCGATACTGTTAGTGATTTGTATGAAATCATTTAATTATAATTGATGCAAATCTAGATCATTTACATCACTTACGAAATATTGATATAAATATATAAATTTACTTCACTTAATAAATTATGTATTTATTAATTTATATTAAGATCACTTAAAGATGATACTAATTTTACTTTAAACAATGTTAATAAAATTATATGTAATTATTTGTTCATTTCATATCGAATAAATAATTTTTTTTTGTGTGGATTTAAATTTTAAATTTTGGGCAAAGTCATCTGATGATAATAATTATCAATATATATTAGTTTTTTATTTATTAATGATATATATATATATATATCTTAAAAAATTCAATACTTAAACAAATTAGTAATACATAATTTCACAAAAAAAATGTAATTGGAGAAACTCATGTTATTATTTGATTTACTATTATCAAAATTTTTTAAAACATGAAAATATGTTAAGTAAAAAGTTTTTTTAAAAGAAAACAAAAAACAAAAACTCCAAAATATCTATATTTTTAAAAATATAGTTCTTTTCGTTTTCCCAAAAATAAAAACTGTAGCTCAAAAAGTTAAAAAAAAACAAAGAAAAAAAGGCAAAATAGAAAAACGATAATTATGTTATTCTTTAATTAATTAAAATTTAAACCTAAATTGATGCCAACAAAAATAAAAAACCTATAGTGTAGCTTGATCACACATCTGCTCTACAAAAACAATCTGCTCCAAATTGCTTCTATATACATTATCTTCCTTTATTCACTAACTAGGTTCGAACTCGCACGTACGTGCGGGGTTATGTTTATAAAAAAAATTAATTTTGTATATATAATCAAACTTATACTAATTGAGATTTTGGTTTGGTTTATTAATATTTGAAAATTTAAAATAATAATGATTTCACCAATATCTTAAAATTTGGAACAACATAACGGTTAGACTAGTAACAAACTAAATCAAATAAATGATTGGTTAGATTTTCTTAAATTTGTGAACTATCAAATTGGATATATAACCGCTAACAGCGATGAAACCCCGTTTGAAACATATGTACAAATATTTAGGGTTGGCCGTAACTCTCTTTTCGTTTTATCATGTTCCATTATGTCCTACACCGTTCTCAAATTTTCGTTGCATAACAGAAAGCATTCCCAATATGGGACATTCCAGATATGAAACAAATTTCCGATTGAAAACGGGAGGGGACCGGACGAATACATAAATTCTCGAACTCCCGTATTAAATAAACATAAATATAATTCATAGTATATCTATATATCATATATTTTAATAAAAATATTACAAAATTAATTAACTTCTTTATTCTTACTATTTAATATATGTTTCACCTATATTAGATTATGTTTTTTTTAAATATTTTTAACTGTTACAAAACATATTTTATGTATTTTTTATTTTTATTTTATTTTGAACTTATACTAGTTCAATTGAAAATAGTAAGAATTATTTATTTAGTATGTGTAAACATATTTATATAGTATAATGTCATTAACCCAAAATGTTGACATTTTGATTTATGAATATCTAGGTGTTTGAGTGAAAATTTTGTCACTTTAAAATATGGATTAGAAATGTTTATACTATGAGTCATCATTACCTTGAAAATTTCGTTAAAAATTCAAGGTAACCATGACTTAAAAGACTATAAAAAAATTTCAAGGTGCTCATGTTATAAAATTTTAATGCCATGTGTGTTTTTTGTTTTCTTTTCCATGTTCCATTTTAATAAAGACTGTTAACGTCATATATTTGGAAAATAAAGAAAATAATATAATTTAATACATTCAGCTGATTACAATATAGTCATGGAAGATTAATTGTACTTATATAGTTTTTGTATACATATCCCTTGCTGGTTTCAAAAGTTAATTAATGTTAATGCAAAGCTCAACTACATACTTTAATAAGAATTTCATACAGAGGTTTCTTAAATAAATCTATAGAAAAACTGAAGAAAACAAACACTAATATAGTATTTTGTGACTTACCGGGTTCATATAAAAAATGTGGACTTTTTTTAAGCAATCAAATGTAATTTTCTTGTTTTGCAGATGCTATGTCAATTGGATGAACACCCGTTCATACCACAATCCTCCCTTATATACAATCTCTAGATAGAAAAATGTATGCTTTTGAAAAGGATCTTGATTTGTATATGCTTATATACACAACAGAAAATTATAAATTTAACAAATCATAAGAATCATAGATCATAAACTGGACAGAGAATCATAAATCATAAACTTAATACACAGACACTTTTTTTTTTTTTTTTTTTTGCAGAAACAAAGAGATACAAACAAAAATAGTGCTAGAGTGGTGTATATGATATGTGAATGTTAGGTCGATTACTCTATTTTATAAACTCGAAAGAGTAAACATTTTTACCTTTATGTTTAAAACTAAAAAATCTATATAAGATCTTTTAAAAACTTATTTAGTTTTCAGTTAATGGCTTAATGCATATACAATATGTTTGAATCTATATGGATAATTAGATTTGGATTTTGAATTAATTGTCTAGATTTTCCTATTAAACCGATGAGAGTAAATATATAAGGTTAGTTTTAGAAATAATCCCTAAATTTAAGAAATTTGGTAAATAATTACTGATTTTATTTCAAGATTTCTTGAAATAAATCATCTATTTAAATTTAAGTTAAGTTATTTTCATAAATACTATTCGAAATTAATTAGATTTATTTGTTATGGAAATCTTGTTAAATAATAGCTACATTTTTGGTATGTTATTAATTGCGAAAATCTCTTATTATTTTATAAAAATTTAATAACTATATAAATTCAAGGAAATATTAATAGAAATAATATTGTGGACGGATTCCCACTATTGAATAATAAGCTCACATTTTTGGTGAGCATCCATTTTCATGTGGATGGATTCCCACTATTGAACAAAACATCAGGAACAACCAGAATAATTTAGATGCAATCTCAGACTATCCGAAAGCTGCTGACTTGATCCCACTTTTGGTAGACTTAAATCCTGCTTATGGTCGTTTCCATCTGCAAAACGGTCACGGGAATAGATTTGTAAAGGTTATGAGAGTAAGAGTTCCAAGTTGGGAAAATAGGCTAAATGCTAACTTCTTCAATGACATCAATGAGAAAGTGAAAGTGAACCTGCAAACCTCAAAATGAAGTATTATTTTGTTAATGTGTATTCGTATACCTTATATATGCAAGCAACACAACTAGTTTGAACAATTCTCCAATAAATTTCCACCTTTGAGGTTAGGATCTCAAACTTTTCCCTTCAAAAATAAAATGCAACAAAGATCCATTAGATCTTTTGTCTACTTCACTTTGGTTTTTGCGAAACTAAAAATCGGATGAAGATCAGATTACTTTTTTATTATTAGTTGTTTGAGTGCATTATTTGTTCTATTTTTAGAAGTAAAATTTTAAAATAGAGTTTTGAAGAAGTCCATGTTTAGACTTTGAATGAACTTTTAATGAATTCACACCTTTTGGAAAAGTCCATGTATCTTTAGATGATTTTATGGATGTAGTCAATATTGTCTTTGGGATCTTGTTGTTTTGCAATTAAAAGCATTCGATGTGTGTTTATTAAAATTTAGTTAATCATTTCAAGAGATCTTATAGGTGAAGCTGAATGAATGAAGAAATTACATCATTTGAGTGTTATTCAGTTACGAAAAAAAAAAATTTGGTTGTTGAAAACAACATGGTTAGAAGTTTAGACTGAGATTTTTTTTGAAAATTTATGTCGATGGAGCCATTATTACACAAATGTTAAAATTTATTGCAACTAATAAGGAAAATATCTGCAATCAATAAGGAAAATATTTGCAATTAATAAAGAAAATATTTACAATTAATAAGGAAAATATTTGCAATTTAATTGCAATTATTATTTATTATAATCATATAGTAAAAAGAAAGATATACAGAAAAGTGATTAAATTATAAAAAGGTTTAATCTGTTAAAATTAGTGATTAACATAATATAAGAAAAATAAGATAATCAAAATAAAAAATTAATGTAATTTTCTTAAGTTTTTCAATCGGTGAATGATTTGATAGTTTATTCAATATTATGTTATTATATAAACCTTGGTTTTCAAATTTAGTAACTTATGTGATCGCGAGAAATTTCAGTTTTAACAATTAAAGATTTTGTCATGTGTTATACAAAAAATTTGTTTAACATATTTGTAAAATATAAGAAATTAAAAATTTAAACAATTTAATAAATATAAAAGATAGTTCATATATGTATATAAAAAATAATACTAATTCTAATTTTAAATTACTAATCCTATAAGAAAAATAATTAAGAAAATTATACAATTAATTACTATAATACCATAATTAGATTAATAATACTATCAATTATTAATCCTAAAATAAAAATGAGTGTAAATACTCACCTTTACATAAACAAATAATTTTTCTCATAGTAATGTCTTTGAATTTTAGATTAATTTATGATAATGTTGGTATAATTTTATTTTTAGTTGGACAAGTAGTAAAAATATTACGTATGATATTACAAGATATGAAACAAATATATTTAAGATATTGTTACTTTTTCAAATATGAGATATTCTTCACCGAATCATATCCATGAAATTCGATCTAGCAATAATGGAATTTCTATTCCGTTTACTATTCAGTTTTTTTCTTTGAGAATTTGCTTTATTAATTTTTAGTTTTTTAAAAATATTAAGTAATATATAAATTTGATACAATGCACATTTTTTAATATGAAAATTATAAATGTTACTCATTGGGATTGAGTGCATAGAATTAAAATCTAATTTTATTGTAATGTAATATACAAAAAAATTGTATTGCAAGATGGAGTGTATGAACTCTAAATCCGGTTTTTTTTTTAAATCAAATGAAATAAAGTTAATATTTTGAATACAACTTAAAATTTCACATATTTTCTTATATCCACGTTAATACGTGGACCTAATCTAGTGGCTTATAAATGTTTACATTTTCATCGGATATACTTAATTGTATAAATACCTTTACTAACCTTGATGTATGTTATGTTTTATTTTATTTTACCTTTTGTAGGAGATATATTAGTGTAGTTTGAATTTGTGGTAGACTTTTTGTAGTTTACACAACTTTAATCACATAATTGTTATAGAGTATTTATTTTTTATTGTTAGAAAAGTTATTATTTGTCAAATTACATAGATATATTTTTACTTTATTTTAGTCTGGTTTTGTGTATTATTTAAATACTATTATTCTTAATTATGTTGAATAGCATAGGAATTAAGTTAATTTTCAAAGTAATTTTTAAGTTGTAGATGATTAATTAGTATTCACTGATTTTAAACTATAATATAAAACCTTGAATTTTGAAACTTGATTATTGTTCAATTTTGTCATTAGTTGGTGTTCTTTTATATAAAATCACTATCAACATATATTTGTCATTTGTATTTTATTTGTAAATTAAAAAGAAGGCTTATATTGCTCGTTTTTTACCAAGGGAAATAGGTAAAAGAAATTTCCATCCAAGATTTATATTTATATTTTACTAATATGATTCTTATGTTGAATTGATTGTATTAGTATACATTGTTAATATTAGTATCTTTTTTTAAAAGTTGTAAATGATTTAATTATATATTTAAAGTTTACTAATATGGTACTTATTCTGAATTGATTTGTACTATACTACTTGGTTAACATTAGTATATTTTTTAAAAAAGTTGTAAATGATTTAATTATATTTAAGCTATAATTTGAATTTGGAAAATATTGATAAGACATACAATGATTAATATACTTGGTTGATATTATTATATTTTTTAAAAATTGTAAAGTTGTTAATCAATACAATAAAACTTGGATGTTTCTCACCAGAATCTGACAACTCAGCATTTTAAATTATTTCCAGCTTGACACATCATTAAAATTTTCAACCAATGAAAACATTTCAAATAATACAACTCATCATATTTCAACTTATAATAAATTTATTTTATTTCATGTCATTTTCCTCTTAAAACATTTTTTTCATTTTGTTTGATTTAAAAGTCAAACTTTATTTAACATGGACAGAGATATCAAAAATTATGATCAAAAATATATATGTAAAGGTTGGAAATTCCACTACGGCAAGTTTATATTGTTATTTCAAAGATATATGCCCAAAGCACTTGTTGAATGGTTTAAATCTGTACGCATATGTAGTTTAATTCAATTGATTCCATAAATATAAGAAATCTAGAGTTTGAATTAAAAAAAAAAAAAACAGTATAAAAGCAGATGTGTGCGGCGGGCTGGAAGAAGAAAAAGAAAGAAGAAGCAACTAGGGTAGTCAATTCACACATATCTTTTTTTTTTAAAAAATTCAATATGTTTTAAATCTATATTTAAAGGCAATAATCAATATATATGTATAGATCAATTTTTTATTCCTTTTCTCTATGTATATTCATTATTATTTTTTGGTGATAATATATTTATTAACTTTGCTAAACAACAACATTTGAGAATATTTATTGTTTTATGAAATAGGATTTTATAAGGAACTTTAAAAAATTATTAGATTCGATATATATATCAAAAAATTATTTGAAAATTATTATCTATATATATATGTTTCCAATACGTTCTCGCTTCCTACTTTAAAAAAAAATTGATTCTACGCTTCCGCTTCCACGTATTTGCTTCCAATTCGATGTAGCATACTTATTTCCATTTTCGTTTTAATGAATTATTTGATGTGGATGTGTCTACAAGAGTACAACTAGATCAAGTCACCAAACTAAAATACGTATGAACTTGTAGAAAAAGAAAAAAAATGAGTAAAATGATTATTTATAGATCATTGTCATTTAACGGATAAAAGACATGCCTAATAATTATGTGTCAATATGAACACTACGAGATGTTAAAAATAAAAAGATAATATTGGTGAGAGGGAGAAGTTGGTCAAGTAGTGACACCTAATCATGTTTTTATCCCACCATATCTAGGATGGCAAATTTTTAAGATATTTCAGATGAAAAAATAAGGAAAACACGCGATTCTCTAGGTTTACAGGAGATATCTAAAACAAGAAGAAACTACATGATTACGAAAAGAAATTGAGTGAGAGAGAAGTGAAGAGCGAACCTGAGGAGAAGGACTACAAAAGTGTAGGTTCGATGAGCATATATGTTTTACTAAGGTTTCTTTCACAATTGCTATGTTTGTTCCTATTGTAATATATTCGTGAAGCTACTCTAAGATCTGAATACAATAATATAGCTGAAGTAGTGAATGTTGTGAGGATTAACTTCGTAGGCTGAGTAGGGAAAAAAATGGTGACTACATAAGGTGAGTGTGTTGATAACTATTTACACTTTACACTAACAAAAAACTTGGATCAATGAATTTGGATATTGTAGATTCATAGTGGAAGTCGATATAAAACTGGACTTGGCCCCTCCATCTCTGATTAATATTATGTCTAGGCAGCTTCTTGGCAATGATTTCAAACTTTTCAAGAAAAGCATTTTCAGTTTATTATTCTTTTGATGTGCAAAATACTTTCAGGTTATTTAGTTCATAAAAACCTACTTTGTTGCTTTATGTGATAATGTTGTGGTGATTATTTGAATGTTTACATACTATTGGTTATATGGCCAAATCTACTGTATACTCAGATACTTGAAATTTTGTATTCTACTGCTAAATCTAATGAATCTGCAAAGTTAATTAGCTCTATAGCGAACAAGGAATAGTGAAGAGAAAAAACACAAGTATGGCAAAAGAGAATGAGACTCAGAATGACTCTCTCCCTATCAAAAGAGATGTTCTTGAGATTGAGAAAAACCATTTTGTAGATGAAAAAATAAAAATGATAAAAGTTATGAATTGGTCTCAGATCTTATGTAGTGAATTAAACTGTCATCTCATATTGTTTATGTTAGCAACTTGGGTCGCTATCAAATTTTCAGAAATGATGAACCGACTATCGAAATTACATGTCCTTGTTTTGTTGTTTTGTCTAGATTATATTCAGCTATCAAATTCTGAGAAATGATGAACCGATTATCGAAATTAAGATTATTTGATTAAAATAATAAAAAAATATTATGACAAATATAAATAATAAGGAAAAACAGATAAGAATTTGCACTCAAATTAATAATTTTGATATTTGATATCAAACAACTTATATTAAATTATGATTTTTAAAAAAATCAAGTTATATTTTTGTATTAAAGAAAAGAATTCTAAAATAATCTCGCGGCGTAGGGCGGCTATAAACTTAGAACAAAACATAAAAATAACAATGGTGCTCCAATGCATTGTGATATAAGAAAAAAAAATTGATTTTAGTCTATAATTTCATTACAATAAAAAAAAAACTACCAACAAATAATAACAAAAACCTAAAAACAAAAATATTACCAATGAACATTGTCCACATTTATGTCAATAATGATTATCCTATAAATAATAAAAATAAAAACAAAACAGGATATTGGTGTTCATGTTAATAGCATTGTTAAATCCATAATTCTAAAGAAAAATATGTAAAAAAGAAAATTTGCGAGAAACTCTAATTAAAATCTCTTAGTCTTTAGGTCTCCCTTGTTTCTCACGGCGGAGAGATAATTAGCGCGAGAAACTCAGTGGAAGATGGATGCGATAGAAGAATTTGTGGATGCGATAGAAGAATTAGTGGATGACGACCATCATGGATGTAGTCGTGCCCCAGAAGAAGAAGAAGAAGCCCAGTGGAAACCTAGCTGATTGGGAATTGTCTTTTGCCACTGTTGCGGCAAAGATGGGTCCTTCAGATCTAGCGGATTTCCTCGAAAAAGTTCCGGTACGTTCGTGCAATCAAATTTTCCCAATTTTTTGGTTCGGTTTGGTTTGTTAATTTCCCAATATATTATAGGACGAGTATCCGCCTGTGCCCATGTTTCGGCTAACTAGATTTCTCGATTACTATGACGATGCACTTTCCGGAGTACCATCATGTCCATGGTGTAAGATGTTCAAGGACTCTGATTTGGCCAGCCTGATCGATGTATGTTGTGAGCTTTTTTGACCTTTCTGTCTCTGTGTGGTGAATCAATCAATCAAGATTGGCTTCTTACCTAGGTTAGATTTATCATCGTGAAACAGGTTCCGTTAACTCATATTCCTGAACCTGTCCTCCGAACATCAGTCGAATGGCTCAACCAACAAGTTCCAAAGAGTGTTCGCAGTGACTTTGTAATGTTGACATTTCATTATATATTCTCTTATTTTGGTTACACCAGCAAAAGACTATGTTCCCAAGGGTGAACTGTTATTCATAATGGGCAAGACTAAGGTAAAAAAAAAAAACAACCATGTCGCTTTCACTAATGTCTGTGTGATTGGAAATATTTTGTTCACTAATTTTTTCATTATTTGTTTGTTTTACGATTAGTTGGCAATGTTTGTTACATTAGCAATGATTTTGCGTAGCAAACCTCATGTCTTAATTGAGGTTTTGCCCTCTCTGAGGAGGTTTGCGCCTTTCTATCAAGTACAGGGCCAGATTCCGCTTACACTTTGGTTCATTACTCAGGTTCGTATCTCTGTGTGTGTTTTGTACTCAGGACCGACCAAGTGTGTTGGATTTTTTTTTGTATAGCTCTAATATTCAACTGTAAAAATGATGTGGGACAGGCCACCAAAGATGATTTATCTCTAGGCTTGCTTTCATGGGCGCATAACTTGTTACCTTTAGTCGACAGCCATCCTCAGTCCACAGATGCCATCCTCGACTTTGTCGAGAAGTGAGTCCAAAGTTTTGTTTTCTTTTGACAAAATCATCTGAGATCTTTGTTTGTTCATGCAATGCAATTTCCTTTTCAGGATTTTGGCCAAACCAGATGATTAGGCCAGTTTTTTAAAAGCTCCTCTGTGGGAGGGAGAGCGGCTTATTCCACCTCTTTCATTTGAGATCTTGCTTCGGCTTACATTCCCTGCTTCATCCAAGGTACGTTTTACTGTTTTGCAACTTACAAAACAAAAAACAAAAAACCTTACTTAATGCGTGTCTGTCGATTCTGGTCACGAGTGTGGTCTTTAATTTTGTGTGCACACAGCCTACTACAAGTAGGTTTAAGGCAATTTACCCCCTGCTGAAACAATTAGCTCTTGTCCGTACAACAAGCAATAGCCGGGCAATAATAGAAGAAAAGATATTCACTGTTTCCTTGAGATTATCTGGAGAAGGTAGGTATTTAGTAACAAAACCAAACCTTGAATCCTTGTTGAGTTTTTTTTCTGCTTCCCTCTCTCTCTCTCTCTCTCTCTCTCTTCACCAAATAGAGTTCTCTAGTTCTAATCTCTTGTTATCTTTGTTGCAGAAAATACTGCTTTAGCCGAGGAAGCTAGATCAATCGCTCTCTGGTCTCTGACTGTTGACAAGGATTGCTGGGAGATGTGGCGAAATCTCTGCGATAGAAATGTAAAAGTGAGTCTTGATATTTTTAAAACACTTGTAGGGAAATTCAAGGACGGTGAACTTGAGGCAATGAATGAAAAGATATTCAATTTTTCTTTTTATTTAGCTGAACGAGGTATTTTGTAACAACAATCCAAACCTTGAATCCTTGACTTTCTGCTTCCAAATAGAGTTCTAATACGTTAACTTTGTTGCAGGAAATTTACCCCAGCAAGCTACCGCTATCTGGTCTCTGAACATAATCGTTGATTGCTGGAAGCAGAGGGGCAATATCTCTGTGGATAATCTAAAAGCTTGTGTTCGTCTTCTTGAAAATCTTATCGAGAGATGTACGGAGCATTCCTTCAATGGATCACCATCAGCGAGTGATTCGTTTGCAGGTTCACCAGGAAGCAAGGCAAGGAAACAAATCACTCGAAAGATATTTACTCTCTGTTTGAAACTAGCTGGAGAAGGTATTTTACTAACAACCCAAAACCTTGAATCCTTGAGTTATTCGCTTCCCCTCCAAATAGAGTTCTAATGTGTTAGGCGAGGAAGCTGCTACATCAATCGCTTCTTGGTGTCTGTCCGAAAATGTTGATTGCTGGAAAAACTGGGACAATATCTATGAGGAGAATCGGGAAGCTAGTGTTGCTCTTCTTAAAACGCTTTTAGAAGAATGGAAGGATCATTCCCTCGATCTAGTATTATCGCCTAGTGATGCTCTCGTTATTGGTCAAACTATGAAGAGCTTCATGCTACAGGTAAATTTCTCCTTGCTCTTCTAAGCTCACCCTCCTCCACTCAGTTGTCATTTCATCTCTGACCTTAACCTGTGATGTTTTTTAGAACAAAAATGCCATCACTGAAGGACGAGCCAAAGCTTCTCTTTACAAAGAAGCTGACAAGTCCTGCAAAGTGCTCTCGTGGAGACTATCTCGTGTAAGAAGCACCCTCAAAGCTACAACCATTACTGCTATGGTTCTAGTTGCTGTTGTGATTCTTCTAGCCGCCAGTAGACATAATCTATTTGGGCATTTGGTTTTTTGGTTTGGTATAGGTTCGTGTTTTTCGGTGTACGGATGTTCGGTTTTGCAAAAATTGAAATTATATATAAACCATTTGTAATTCAGTTTGGTTACGGTTTGGTGGACATTTTCTGATTATCGTGAGGGGTTTCATAATTATAACCACAAAGTTGGGATTTGGGAGTCTGTTTATAAAGCTCGCAAGTTTGTAAACGATTTTTAGATTATTTCAATTGTGTCAAGATAATTTATGAGTTAAATTATGACTCATTTAATTGATCATGGCGTATGGATTTGCTCAATGAGCATTTCGACCCGCTGGATGTTGCACTGATAGGGGTTTTACCTATAAGAAGTTGCCAGAAGGCAGATTTTATATGTTGGCGTTTTACAAAAACGGGAAAGTATGCGGTTCAGTCAGGGTATCATACGAAACGGAGGGCAGCACCTAGGATTTTTCAGGTCCTTGGTTGTGGTAGGTTCAATGTCTACCAAAAATACAACATTTTATGTTACAAGTACTATTAGGGTGCATTTTGGTATCTGCAAATTTGAGGCGGCGAGGTATTGCTTGTGATTCGGGCTGTGCAAGGTGTGGTGCCGATGAGGAAACAATAAATCATGCCATTTTTGTGTGTCCTCCAGCTCGCCATGCTTGGGCTTTAGTTCAGGTACCGGTGGGGCCAAACTATTTTCCGACCGAGTCTTTGTATACAAATGTGGATCATTTTTTGGGCTCTCAAAATCCAGGTTCTCAAATATCGGCTTTTCATTGGCTTATGTGGTATATCTGGAAAGCGAGGAACGCACAAGTTTTTGAGAATAAGGACGAGCAGCCCGAGAAGGTTGTTCGTATAGCGGAAGGTGAGGCGACGTCATGGCAGCAAGCTCAGGTGGAGGATGAGATTAAAATTCTTCCCTCAACCCTGAACGTTCCTACCCTCCGGCCGAGGGTGACCGCAGATTCCCTTCCCACTTTTTATTCGGGTTATTGGTGCTTCATAGATGGATCATGGAAAGAGAGTGATAAATTTGCATGTGCAGGATGGTTTTGTAAGTTGTTTTAGGATTCGTCGCCGACTATGGGAGCCACCAACTTTCGGCGTAGTCTCTCCCCCTTACATGCTGAAGTGAAAGCTTTCATATGGGCTTTGCGGTGCATGATCGGACATGACTATCGGGATGTGACCTTTTAATACAGACTGCTCAGACTTGGTCAAGATGGTGTCTTCTCCTTTAGACTGGCCGGCATTCTCGACGTACCTCGACGATATCAAGATTGACAGGGAGGAGTTTACTTCTTTCTCTTTATCTCTTATATCTAGAAATGCAAATGTAAATGCGGATTCTTTGGTGGCACGCCAAGTGCATACATTTCTGCATAATGTTTTGTATGTAAATAATTTCTCACGCAATTGGCTCATATGAACTAATATTTTGTTGTAAAAAAAATACTGAAAGCAGAAAATAAAAAAGATTTTTTTTTGGGTAGGAAGACAATAAAAATTAAAAAAGAGCTTGGACAAGAATATCAGCAAAGAGCAGTCGTGAGATAATATGAAACAAACGTGAGAATGTTTAGGAGGAATATAAATAGTAATATTAAACAAACTTGAGAATGTTTATGAGAATATGAATAGGCTTAAAAGTTTTATTATTATTATTTAGGGTTTAAATTGTTGTTGCGGTCAAACTAATTTTACAACGGACAATGATATGCCGCAGACCAAGTCTTGAGTCTTGAGAGAACTCTTGTTAAACTGTTAAATTTAGCATTACCAGGTAAGTCTATTTATTCTATTCAAAAAACTGTATTTAAAAAGTAGTATTACCTCACAATCATTTCATTGTTAAATTTAGAGTTAGTACTCTTTGAAAATAGATAACGTTTTTTTTTTTTTGTGTGTTTTGATTATACTCTTTGAAATATCTGTCGTAGTTCAACAAATTCTTCAAAGTTTTTTTTCTTATTTTGTTCATGATTTTCATATTTTAATCAGTGAAGGAAAACGTGTTTTCTATATATGTAAATACACTTTTAAAATTTATTTTATTTTCTGTTTTTACCTATTAAATTTGAAATGGTTTCAGTTAGTATTTATTGTTTGTTGATATTACCTTATAGTTTCTTTACTGCTAGACTCATTGTTTTTTGGTTTATATGCAGGTGGTTTCTTTTTTGAAATATTTGTTAAAGAGTTACTGCTCCAAATACATGTTGTTGCTACTATCACGTGGTAGTAGTGCCCAGGAGCAACATCAACAAGAGCATAACTTTCTTTCCTATATGTTTTGTATTGTTGCTTTTGGTTGCTTCGTTCTGCTAGTGAGGTTTTTGTGGACTGTTGAGTTTAATTTTTTATTAAATGATCCAATTTTAATTAAATTATGATTGTGTAGAGATATTTTAGAGATAACTTACATAAAAAAAATCGAAAATAACATCCAACCAATATCTATTGCTTGAGTGCATTTTCTGTTCTATTTTTGGAAGTAGCATATTAAAACCTTTTTCTTGCTTGAATCTTTTTTATAATCTGTTTTACTGATTTTTAAAAAATGGTTGAGTTTTGGAATTCGTTAAGACATGGTTATTGTTTACGAAAAAAATCTATTTATTGTCTAAAAATGATTTTAGCTGAGATTTATCTATTAAGCTTGAGATACGGAATAAATCTATTTATTGTCTGAAAATGATTTTAGCTGAGATTTATCTATTAAGCTTGAGATTCTAAAGATTCTAATCAAGTTTAATAGAGTACGGTTCTTCAAATGAATTTTCACCTTTTGAAAAAGTCTACGTTAGAAACTTTTGATAATTATATGGATTTAGTAAATATTGCCTTTGATGATTTTGTGTGATCTTTTTGTTTTGCAATTTGAGAATACTTAATTGGTTAAAGGATCCTTTTTACTCAATCATATTAAAACGAGAATACTTAATTGGCTCAAATCAATATTATACTGATATTTAACAATATGATATTAATTTGAATAATAAATTATTAAAATATATTTATATATGTTCTAATAAAATATATTTATGTCTTAACCATGTTCATAATACTATTCTCAATTCCACCACAATCAGTAAAACGAAAAACCGTCTTAATATCATTTTTTTAGAAAGAATTCTGAAAATCAAAAATGTTATCTTTAGAAATAATCAATCAGTTCACCAAAAAAAAAGTAAAAAAAAACATAAATATCAGTCGATGTGGTTTACATTATGTGGCTTTTTTTTCTTGACAGATTTGTTTAAGCATATTTCCATGGAGAAATTTTTATAAGAACTTTTTGAATAAAATGGCCCTTTCAAGCCTTGAGTTATCGCAGTATTTTTCTAAATAATCAATTATCCAATTCGGTCAAAACGACCCGACCCAATCAAAAGTTAGGTTTTTGGATAAAAGATTAAGCCAACAGCTGTGTGATGAACCTTTGGAAGCAAATAGAGTGTTTTACCAGTTGGAAAATAGCTGGCAAATAGCAAAACATCAACCTCAAAACGACTAAACACGAATGAGAATGAACTAAAGCCAATTTTGTCTAGTTTTTCACAAGGCTTATCCCCTTAGATGGTCCCAAAATTTCCCTTATATATCTATATGTTATAAATAATTTAAAATATATATATATATATATATATATATATATATATATTTGAAGATTTTTATTGCTACTATGCGGCTAAACTCAAAACAAACCATTCGAAGGTACATGTGTTACAAAAATGAATTGTTTAGGCAGTTCAGAATTTGTTGGAATGCGAAAGGTACCATGTATTGATTTACATAAAATATTTGTCGTTGTATGTTATATACATATGTGCATGAACATGACCACACAAAATTAAAACAATATTCGTTGGACCCATTGAATAAAAACAAGTACACAAGAGAGACAAAGCTTTCTCCACATAAAGTACCCAAAATTGAATACAAATATATATCAATTGGATCAATAGGCCAAAGGAAATGAAATGATCAATAAATAAAAATATTCAAAGACAGCTGAACTTACATTGCAAATATTCGTAAACGACAGTGTATTTACAAAAACAAGAAACCAATTTGTAGTATTCAAACTCGAAAAAATCTCTCAAATAAAAAAATTTAATTATTTTCTTTTTTATATATTCATATACAAGCAACAAATGACAAAAATGCTCCCTCTAACTGTGAAAATGCACTGAATCATAAATTAACCAATATATGGACTTATTATAGAAACCCCCCCCCCAAATCTCTCACCCAACACCATATTATTGACTATATATGTTACTCTCATATCGACTCTGTTCCATCGACTCTGCTTCTCTTGCTCCGGTGCTTTCCATATCGGTGGCGCCTAGGGATTCCACCAAACGTGACTGGATCATAAACCCTAAGCCTTTGAGCCTCAGCGGGATTTACCACACACTCTGATAAAGCAACCTTGTACCTTGTCCGATCGTAGCAATAAGAGTAAGTCATGTGTTTCCTTCTGAAAATGTCCATTTTACTCCTCTGTGATGGGGTGATCTCCTGCGCCGCACGGATATCCTCGGCCGCTCCTTCATCACACCTCGGAAACTGCTCGATTGGGTCCACGGGGCAGCCGTGAAGGACTAGATCAGAGAACCGTGCAATGTAAGGCGCATATTTGTAGTTTACACCGTACTTGCCACCATTAGTCGCCCATTTAGAACCGTCCCATATTGTTGTGTATAGAGACATCGGCTTTGATGGGAAGTCACCTCCCATTGAAGCTGTACGTTTGACCTCTCTGATCGGGACACTGTCTACAAAGAATCTGCATAACCAAAAAGAACAACAATGTCACAACTCTGATCTTTAAAAATAATAACCAGGGACAAGAATTTAATTAGCTTTACAGAAAAAACATAAGTCCATTAAGTAAGTTTGATTTTGATCAATATCCTAAAACTGTAAGCATAGAAATATAACATTTTTGGCATAAAAAAAAATATCCAGCTTTTGATGAACTAAGTAAAAAGATTCTCAACTTGTGAAATTTTGGACCCCCAAAGGAAAAAACACACTCTTCTCTATGGGGTCTTTGTTGATGCCAAAAAAATCAAAGCTGTAAACCATTTTTGGGGGCTCACACACACTTGAAATTGACAGGAACAATACAACCAAAAGCAAATGATGTCCCAAGCATCACAAAACTTTCCACAACAAGGAAAAAACTTAATACCCAACCAAGAAATGTGATGCATTTTTTTTTATCAACAAAAAAGATCCTCCCATCATTAAAAACCCCACTTGAGTATCCTTAAATAGAAGATGACATTATTGAATCCAGAAAGCTTAAATTCAAAATGGGGTCTATAGCCTAATCTCATTTCAAAACTCTTAATTAGAGTTAATAACGAACACAGAGATTAAGAGAGACTTATAGTTTATACTTACATGATGTGAGAATCAGACCAGAGGATACTGTACTGATGAAAATCATCAGTTGGATCAAACCAGAGATTATATCTCTCTTCTCTTCCTAAATGAGTGCTTCCATTACCGTAAATATTTGTCTGAATCCTCCATTCTTTTCCTCTAATGTTACCAAGAAACTCAAAATCTATCTCATCATGGTTCTTCTCATACATATCTCCATTGGACATCTGAAACCATAACAACCCACAAAATAAAAATCATTATTATTTATACTAATCCCAAATCAATAGTGAAATTAATCATATTTATGAAAAAAGATCCTTAATTGGTTAGTTCTAACCATACCCAACAGCTACAAAACCGTGAATCTAGGCTAAATTAAGGGTTTTGACTTACATAGAAGGCAACAACAACACCAGCTGAATAATCAGACGGTAATTTGATAGAAGCACTGAAGAATCCATGCAAGTAAAGATCATTTGAAGCAAACCCAGAACCTGCAAAATAAAACCAAATCATCATCATCATCACTAAACCGAGAAGAACAATGAAAAAGATCAAATAAAAAAAAACAGAGGAAGATTTAAAAAAAAAAAAAAGAAACGTACCGGTTCTTTCATCGAGCGTTAACCGGACAGATTTGCCATCTTTATGAACAAACAAGTTCTTGTCACCGAAAAGCTGAGTGTATCCTTCTTCAAAAGATGTGATTGGAAGGTTTTGAATCGCGAACCCAGAAACTAAACCGGAAAACAGAGACATGAAAACCAAGAAACGACTCAAAGTTTCCATCTTTTGTACTAAAACGCTTCTGTATATGTGTAGATTGAAGAGCTAATAGAAAAAGAGAGAGAGAGCGTTAAGAGATGATAGCTTGCGTAGGAAAGCTATGGTGGCTTAGAGAGAGAGAGAGAGAGAGAGAGAGAGAGAGAGGAGGAGGAGACGAAAGGCTCAATGAAAGAGAGAGTGAATATGGATTCCATCTGGCTTTTGGGTTGTTTATATTTTCATTTTTTTTTTTCCTTTATGTAATCATATGATTAATGATTTTTTAATTTTACGCGGTGGTGTGGTGACATTACAAGGCAACAAAATATTTTTAACGAAATCTAAATAACTTTTCTAATCAAACACGATAAATTGTTATAAATATTTGTATGTTTTGGAATATAATTTGGTATTAGTTTCCGAAATTTTGTTATTTTTATATTGTCCTAAAGTACACAGATATTTAACGTAAACCATACTACTTGATGGCAATATGATAATAAATCATGTTTTCTAATATTTTATATCATGGTTCGTTTTTAGCATGTGATTTTCTTTGGAGCGGTATCTGTATTTTTGTCACATTGTAGAGATATTTGTATTCAATGGTTTTCATTTCACGAGAAGTATTTTTCATTTCACATTTTAGTTTTGCAATAACAGTGATCGATCACCTAAATACGTGTTCTAATTAGGTGTAGACTGTAGATAGAGAGTGTAGATGTGGTTTCTTTAATAATTCAGACGAAAATAGTATACTAAGTTTACTGCTAGTTTAGTAATGAATAATAATCATAAATCATATTACTATAGTTCTTTGTGTAGATACAGATTCTTTTTTTGGTTTACAGACGACACTATACTAATCTGTGATAGTTATAAAATTATAACAATAAAATATAAAATTATACATAAAAATGATGGATATATGAAAGACGAGGAGAGAAAAACAAAGAGGAGCAAGAAAGCATGAGAGGCTTTGCTTCTTACACATGTGTCCCGACAAATAGTCACAGGTGCTGTGTCAGCAGCTCTATTCACCCAACACCTTCAAAATTATATTTAACAAACATGTTGCACAATTATAAATTCCGTAAGCAAAGCTATAAACAATATTTTCACAAAATCTGAAAAGAATGATATAAACCCCCACAAAAGAAAAAGGAAAAAAAAAACCTTAAGAAACGGCCTCATGGTACAATCATTTATGGTAAAAATATGAATGTATTTCAAAATTGTGTGTTTTTGGCTTTTCAAGAGGTTTCTTTGAGAAGGGATAAAGTGTAAAATACCAAATGAAAACTCATAATACAAAACCAAAAAGAAAAGAATATAAATAATTTTTTTGAGTTATCTAATAAAAAAGCTGTGGACCATATAGATCTCTCCTCGAAGACAAACGGGGTAAATTTTAAGAAAAGGTAAATCATTTGGGCTTTTTTATTTATTTTTAAATTTTTGAGACTTTCGGAGTTAAAAATAAAAGGCGTATCATTGAATTTTCAATATTTAATTAATATTTTTTAAATTTTTAATTAATTGAAATTTCTCATAAAGCGCATAACAGAGTAAATAAAAGTCATATTAGGTTAGCCGTTCCATTACGCCGTCCCTTTGATACATATGTCCAAAATACCCTTAACTCACGGACATCGTCCGGTGGTATTTTCGTAAATAAGGCTGACACTAAGAGAACAATAAGACATTTTGCCGACGGTAAACAAAACCTTTTTAAAAAATCGCGGCTGCGTCTAATGAGAATCGCGTGAGAGAGACGCGGGTTTTTAAATAAAGACATGTGGCGAGTAAGGTATGTAACTAGTGCGTATTTTTTCAAAACGTTAACATCTGGCGTCGTGGCTCTGTGCCAGTGAATGCATCCTTAGAAAAACGGTGTCGGACCGGTTACTGTGTTTTTTTGTGCCGACGTTAAAATAAAATTAATTAGCAGATTTCCTTAACAACGATTTTCTTTACGGCGTTAAAAATGGAGTAGTATATATGTGTTTGATATAATTAAATTATTGCAATTTTGAATTTAAAATGTCTTCCATAAAAAATATTTAGATAAATTTTTAGCTAATAGTATAATTTATATTTGAAAGAAAAACTGACATTTTTTAATGCAAACTTTTTCAAAAAAAAAAAAAACTGTATAACTTAGAAGTGGTGTGGCTAATTTTGTTTAATCTGTATGTACAATATTAAATAGGTAAATTAACCTGAACACATACTAGTTTAAATTTAAAAAGCTGAGAAGAACATACACATGCTTCCACGTAAGCACATAGCAGCCGTTGGATCTCTACCACGCTTTCTAAAATATCTAAACATGCTGACACGTATACACATAACTGCCTGCGATGCAGATAATGGCAACATTAACGCTGTTAATTCATCCTTTTTTGGGCGTCAGAGCCGTAACAGAGAGTTCTCCAATACTTCACGGCTCACGCGTATATAATGATTATCCTTTCTTAGGGATACTAATTACGATCTTAATACTTTTTCATTATACCCATGTGTAGTTTAGTACAAGAATAATGTTTTATGCTAACGTGTGCATAAGCACAAGTGAAGCTATCATCAATCTAGTAGTTAAGAAGATCCCGAGTATTCACGTGTGGCTTTTTGCATGGATCTAATCCCCACGTATCAATATGTCATCAGATCGAATCACAGCCGTTGATATCTGTATGGAGATCTTTTTACTCTTCTTTTTTTTTGTTTACTCAATAGTTTTTGGCTTAACGAATTGGTTTTTTCCTATATGTTTTCATCCAACAAATGGGGAAAGAAACTTAAAATTGCGATACTAGGTACATTTACGTATTTAACGAATTTGTTTTCTTCCTATACGTTTTTTAGTATTTTCTAATGCTCGCGAACATTTTATTATACGTACGTAGTTAATTATTTATTATACGTACGTAGTTAATTAAACATTTATTTCGTTGTAATTTCAAAAGGAAATCCAGCACATTTACTAAAATTTATAACCAAAATCGACTTCTTTTTTAGGTTGTTCACGTCATGTTCACATTAATGTTAAGTTCTTTTTTTTCAAAAAAAAAATCTAAGTGATGGATTGATTAATGTCATGTTCTTAGTATTGGTAATAAGAATCATTGTATTTATTTCTTCAAATAAATCAGTTAAGAGTATTTATTCGAGTTCAAGGGTGAGTATTATCAATTTCAACCATTTCTCACCACATTTTCTGCGAATAACTAAATAACTTTTGTCATTGGCAATCAACCTTTCGTTTTCCACAATATTATCTATCAATGAATATTTTGGTTTTTGATATCCAACCATACGTTGAAAAATTAAGTTATTTAAATAAACTTTCAATTTAAACAAAATTTGTAGAGTGAAAAATCATAATCGGATCAAAGACCCACCAAATCATAATCGTATCAAATAATTCAGATTTTCAGGTGTTGTGCCCACCAAATCATGCATATCATCAAATAATTTTTAGTCACTATATATAATACATTTTTTTTTTTTTGTTTGACGACATATAATACATATTCTTTAAACAAAACATATTAGCTTGATCAATTGAAAATAATTTATAATTACAAATCACAAGTAAGAAAATTTCATTCCATGTTGTATAAAAATTTACCTATATACTCATAATTATTACTTAAAGCACTCGAAACAAATAGAACTATGTATCGAACATTGACGATTTAAACTCTCTTTTTTACTGATATAAAATTTGTAACATTTTTCTATAGTCTGAATAAATTAAATAATTTGAATAATGATTAATCTAACTGAAAACGAGGAAAATAAATAAATAAAATACTTAACAAGAAACTGATTCAGTTTTCATAAATTTAATATAATTTCAATGATCAAAACATTTTTTATATAATTGTTCTAATAGGTGAATATTCAATTCAAATCAAGATTTTAGATTTTTTATGTAAATGTAAAAGGAACATCCAACACAATTATTAAAATTGATACACCAAAATAGTTGTTTGAGGCGGTTCACATTATGTTCACATTAGTGATATGTTTTTATTACTAGTGATCATTACCTTTAAAGTTGTATGTTTTGTCACGGAAATTTAAAGAGTTTGTAAATAAATTTATCTAATATTTAAATTATTTTGACATTACATAATTTTGTATAGTGTGTTTGATGGTAAAAGTTAATAAAACTATAAAATATATATTTTTTTTCTCTTTTATGAAAGTAGAATATTAAGAAAAAAATTAAAACTTTTTGTCAAAAAGGAAGAAAAAAATTCATTGCGCATAACTAATTAAGAATAAACTTATTAATCTTACACTTTTATTTTAAATATAGTTGTATTATCAGACACACAAAAATATAATTTAAGAACAGCAGAAAGGAGATAGAGGAGGGGTGAGCTGATGTCATTAAAAATAATTCTCAATATTTTTATTTTACACTGCTCTTCCTCCAAATTTTGTATTTTGACACCATTCAATTTAAAATTTTTATTTTTATTCCTACAAATTTTGCATTTTAATCTAATTTAAAACTAAATTTTTATTTTCATGATTGGTTATTGTAGTTCTTGTGGTTATGTCATCTATCATTCAAACTCATAATTAGAGTAAAAAGGATCATCTTAACTGTTTTAGGAAATAAAATTTAAATACAAGTTGTTTAGGTTAATACGGACTTACATAAAATAACTATAGTTTGATGAGTAAAATTTATTCCACTTATATCTTTTTAAGTTTAATGTACTTTAGAGGAGTGCCATTTGTGATTTTTTTCAATAAAAAATCAAGATGACGGAAATGCCCTTGTCAGTGAAGTCATATTACCTGTCTCCGTTGGATTCTCTTACTACTTTACAACCAACCTCTTTTGTCGTCTTATTGCGTACCATACCAAACCAAATCAATAAACCATAGATAATACTAATCTCTTCTTCTTTTTTTCATATATAAATTTTGTGTAAATACAAATATTATCACATACCAAAATTTATCCATATGATATAAATAAAATTGCAATTTCTGTGAAAAAAACAATTGCCTTCTAAGAGGCAATAGGCATATTTATGTAATTTGTGTTTTGGTTAATATATCCAAACTAAATTTGTTAATTAATATTTTGTGAGTCTTACATTGTTATCAGGCAATATTTGTCGAGGAACTTTATAGTCCCGACATAGTCGGTTCACCATTCCTAATGTGGTGTGCAATTAAATAATAATTTTCGTGACACAAACGACAAATGATAGAGCTAAATATTACCATGTGGTTCTATAAAGTTATTTAAGATCAATATTCTTATATAGTCCATCATGTGAATAATTATTGCTTTGTATTTAGCTAACATGTTCCTAATCGTCTTACCATATCTTTAAATAAGTACTAATGTAAGAAAATGAATAAACGAGGATTGGTGTTTCTCACTCAAACGGTTTTATCATTAACTAGAATTTAAGATAAGCAACATATACCCAAAATGATGCAAAGTAGTATTATTCAAAACTGTACTTAACGATTGTGTACATTATGTTTTATTGAAATTAAACCATCCTCGTATGTTTTTCTATTTTATTATGAACAATAGTTATTTAGCTTACATATACAAACTCAATATTTTCTCGTGTTACTTGAGCTTCAACATTTTGAATAGAAATATATAGGCTCTATACAATCATTTATTTTCTTTTCTGTGTAATATAAAATCATATAGTCGCAAGTGGATGGATTTAAAAAATCATTAGATTCCGCCGAACCAATGGCAATGAGACCAAAGGTTATGTATTAGTGTGGTGGGGTGCGAGTTCATCAATAACAGATAGAGCACATACATACACAAAGATTATTTAATAATTGTTACTATTTTATTTTGTTCTAAAGAATTTTGGTTCTTTCTTCGTAGGTCCGTCTATAATGATATATTCCCGACATCACATACAATGCAATCTTCGTTACAACCACTGCATCTGCATATAATACGTGTTAAAAATCAGAGTGTTGGTAAATGTATCTCCCATTGCGGTATGTTTGAGCTTGCTTGATTCACATCTTGCATAAATTGCAAGTGACACGATGTACGAATTCCTTGAACTCACAATGTGTAAAACTCAAATACGGCTTTGCCGCTTTGGCGTTATCTTTCTTAATTTGCATCATTCACTATGAGAACCGAACGTTTAGTTACCAAATTAAAAGCCAGTTAAGAATGAAAAAAATTACAAAAGCTTGGAAAAAGAGATACGTCTCTCAAAACAAGTAGCAGTATATTGATTAAACTTATGCAATATTAATAGTGACTTTTTTGGTAGTTCCTTTTTGTTTCTTTACGTGAGTGGCTGAGTGCTAGTGGACGAATAGTTATGAATCATGATTAAGCAGTAGGGTTCATCACATCGGATAATTCCATAAACAAATCATTAGCTTTTTTACCTCCAAAATTAAATATTGATCGTTCACAACCCTGCTCTCATCACTATAAATAAGTTGACCGCAAAATTCTATACATTTAGATTATGGATTAGTATATATATAGCTAAGTTGTCTTATTCGACTGTTCATTAATGTTTTTTATTTGACCGCAATTTATTTTTCTATATGGTTTGTAAGTTAATAACTGTTACCAAGGTTTTGTTTGTAAATTACTGTTATAGAGAAGTTGACGTATACTTATAAAGCGTAGTGATTTATTGTTTCTCATGTCAATATGAATAAAAGGATCGTTTATGGCCATGATAATGTCGTTGTTTGTAGCTAGAGTTACGTGCAAGAACTTAAATGAAATAAAATCTTTGGTTGAGATATAGACAGGCCAAGATAAGTATGAAGTCGTGTTGTGGATAGACTGTTTATATTGCTTTGTGGATGTGAATTTTTGTCTCAACCTCAAATTGCCACGTCATCACTTCTCGAACGACTGTGCTAAGTTTCCATCCCAACCCTCGTGACGATTTTGATTTTGAACAGAAAAAAAAAAAAAAATGTTTCCAATATATAATCAATGAAGCTTCTTTATTATTTTTTTATAAAATAAAAATTGTTATCTTATCCATAGCTTGAAAATGTAGCTCGTGTGGACCAAAGACACCAATGGGTCCATTTGTATGTCCTTAAAAGAGTCAAAACATCAATCCTCAAAGTCGAATATGCATCTTATAAATGATTTTGTGTGTACGAGTAACGAGTTGAAAAAACTATAGTATTATATATCGTTTTCTCGTTATATTTAATGGTGATTTTATGTCATCGTGATAAATCGAAGTACCTTCTTATTAAGAAGTTCTTAACTAGGGCGATGATGGGTCCATGCAACCTAGCAACGGAAAAAGAAAGTTTGAAATTATGATTACAAATAGGCATAGTATGTAACTTTTACTGGTTTTTTTCTCTGAAGTTAAATGAATTAACAGTCTGATATGAACATTATTAAAAAAAAATGTTAAGCAGTGACTTTTTTTTCTAACTTTTTTTTTTCTAAGAAACGAAAGATTTTCTGTGATAAATATTTACATGAAAAAACACATTTTCTTTTAATTATACATTTTCAATTTCATTTAGAAATTTGAGAAAGTACAATGCAAATGTTAGGAAAGTATGTGCAACCTCATGACAGCTGTGGACCAATATATTAAGGCAGATTGTTTAATTTAGTATACCATTCGTCTTAACAACGTTTTAAAGATGATAAGATTAGTGTAATTAGTGTGGCTGTCGCGAGTAGTTGATGATCTCCTAAACAAAAATGATCAAACAACAAATGATTACTCAATATCATATGAACTCGTATTAATGTAGTATAAAACAGTAAAGTAATAATATAGTAAACCATTATAACAAACAAAAAATAACCATCATCAACGTATCTCTGTTGGTAAGTATGGTGTTTGAAATATTTATTTTTATTTTTACTTCTGAGGTCTGATGGACACAGATCATTATTCTTGTTGACATAAAACAAACAGACGTGTCATTTGACTCATTTCTTAAGTGATTGTAAAGGTTGAAAAGAAAATAATCCTCAAATATTTTTGTCTTCAGAAAATGTTTAAGATTACAATGATTATCGGAAGCACTAACAAATAATGGTTCGATCGGTGAACACGATAAAAGTTATACAACTTTTTAATACACATAAGGTACGGTACTGCGCTATTGGTTAGTGCCTTGGTGATAAATTATACTACTACTATAGTGTTATCATTAGTTGAGTTCTGCTGTTTGTATTTTTTCTCTGTTTCACATTAGGTTTTTCACTTTTCAGTTTTTCTATTATGCAATGTTTCTGTTTATTTTAGAACTGACATGGCACGAATATGGGCATCAATTATTAAGCCCAGTAGAGCCCATACTTACAATATCTCAATAATTTATTTTCGTGTCTAAGTACATATACACGCATGTGTATGTGGTCGTCTTATATAATAAGGTCCTTATTTTTACGAACCAACCTCTAGACGAAATACCCGTCAAATTATATTATCTCATGTACAGCCCACCCAATGATTTAAAGTCGTAGAGAGCAAAAATACAACTCTCAAATTTTTTTTTTTTTTTTTGATAAATTATATATATAAAAAACTGTAACAAAAATTATTAGAACGTAGACTTAGTTTTAAGGATATTATAAACGTAGCGGCCCAAAACAATATGATAACACAAGAAATTCTTCTAGGTAGAGATATATCACTTCCTCGAAAACATTTTTTGACTCATATATCACTATTATATACTATGAGTTATGATTAAAAATCATCAAAACTAAAAACTTATGCTAAAAAGATAACATATATGTTTTATAAAATGTGAAATGAAACCTTTTAGAAATTGATATGTGATTACGAGATTTCTCATGTCAAAATCCCAGACGATTCCATGAGATATCAGATATGACATATGTTAAAGCTTAGTAATTGCCATTTAAGGTGTCAACAATAGTCAACTACTATAGGGGATTCAAACACTTGTCTCCTAACCCTATAATAAGTCTTCCAACCTCATATATTAGACTAGTAAACGACCTAGTATACATTTAGGCAGGAAACTTCAGGCGTTCGTTTCTTGTTATTCATGTACATGGACAATCTTGATTCTTGAAAACAAATACTGTATGATATATTTTGTGTGTCATTTTGAGTGTGAAATCTTTGGATTTTTTCACCTAATTACGTACAATAGCTTTTTCTTGGTCAACGAATCATTGATCGATGTTGATTTATGAGTGATAATTGTAGACGTTTAACATAGGATATCATTTTTAATGAATGTAGTTGATCTTATCTCTATAGAATATTCTATTCGACTTTTGAATTACGATTGATTGAGATAGTAATTATTAAATCGTGATTGTTTATATAAACCTTTGGAAAAAAAAAGGACGATTACACTAGTCTTGCTTTTTTGACTCATAATAGCGAACACCTTCGTGTGAATTTTCTAATAAGTTATAAACATTTACTAGTACAAAATATATTATAATTAACTAACGAAATAAATATAACCAAATTAATTTAGAAAATACTGTGGGTCGGTTTTATGTATTATGTATACTATTATTAGTTAATTGGTTTAATGAGGTGATTGTCGAGCATGTGATTACCAAAAACATAATTAGAGAGTACATACAAACACTAAGAAAAATAGAATATGTTACAAAATCTAAATAAAAGAGGATATTTTGTAGCCACTCAATGATATTAATGATATAAAGTCAACATGAATCTCACATGGCCGACACACACACATTTTGTTAGCACCACTTCCTTTATGTACCCACCTTTTTTACCCCCTCTTTGTGTACTACACTACTACTAAAATCCACATATTCTACTTCTTACATCTTTGAGAATAAAGGATTAAAATTAGCAAAACTCGTCCAAAAAATCGTGTGTCCTACATGAACATAGATGCTTTATATGAATCGAACGCCCGAAAATTATAACTTATCAAAAACTCCGCATTATCTTGAAATTCATTTAATCTTTATCACACTTTAGTTCGAGGTTTTTTTTTTTAAATTTAATTAGTCAGTGCATAGGAATGATTGGTTTATGCTCATATGCTAAATGCTAGAAGATCAATAAAAACCCGTTTCGCACTTAGTCTCGAGCCCGAGTAACGTTCAAGACATTGGAGCACATTTAGGATTAGTTTGTTTAACTTTGCCAAGTCTAAAAAGAATAATTTTGTCTTCTAAAAGATCATGATATATACAAGTCAATAAATAAGCAGAAACATGTGCCACACGTGGTTAGAGAACCAACAACGATATCGATGTATACGTGTTTCCAAAAAACGCAGAGTTCGCTAGAACCAAAACATATTGACAAATCCAGTGAAAATGATGTCGTTTTCTCCAAAATATGTTGATTTTTCTCCAGTATCATATATATACGGTCATTTACTTTGTGGTCTAATTTGCGCTAGAGACATGAGTAGCAATATTGTCGCCAACACCACAATAAAAGGTCACGTTCTTCATCAAGTCAGCATTAACATCAATCCAAAACAAGTTAGCGGAAAAAAAAACTATATATTTAGGCGGAGAACTTTTAAAATAAAAGGATAAAATTCGAGAGTAAATATGAAGAATACGTTTCATGCAAGGTGAAACAAAAAATGAGATTGGTCAGACTCCATATCCTACAAAAGTATGTCCATCGATGTAAGAGAAAGGGACAATGCTCTATGTCAAACCCATATATCGCTTTGTTAAAAAAATTTATAAGACATTTTCCTAAACAAACCATACATAATTAACAAAAAAAAAAAAGAATATTTCCATCGACACATGTCTCAATCTTCAAAACAAAATTTTCAATGCATTGACTAATAACACATTTGTATTTTCTTTGTAAGGTTTTAAACTTTTAACAAGATGTTTGTCCATGAAAAAGTTGCAAAAATGCTGCGGCTACAAAACAAACTTATAAATATTGGTTTAGCAATAGTCAACAGTTTGAATCTGGTAACCAAGGAAGGAAATAACACATTAGAAACTCATTCACACAGTTTTAAAAGAATTCTATAATCCATCATCCATGCACCAACCAAAACTCATGCAAAATATGCAACTACTAGTAGACTCAAGTTTCTTACACGTGTGACATATGAGTGGGCTTTATGGGTCAGGCCCATATTACATAGTAATGTCAGGTGGGGGGGCAATTTCGTAAAAAACGAGGCTAGTAAAATGCCTTAATGGGGCCAGATCTGCGCTTTGTCGCGATGTCATTATCGGCCAAGATATGCGATAGCGACCTTCGTACAAAGTCTCTCTCTCTCTCTCGCCTTATTCCTATTTTTTTTTTTTCTTTCTAAAACATGGAAACGTTTTATTTCTAAAATTTTACTATAAAACTTCTCTATTTATGAGAAGGTGAAGAAATAGATACTAATCATAATTTTGCAAAAATATACTCCACTTAAGTTTAATAAATTTAAACATGTTAAATGTTTAGTAATTTTGGTAGAGATAATAAAAGTCTGGTAATCTTTAATCATCTTTATTACAGACAAAATATTGAGGTTAATTAATTCAATAAGACAAAATAATTATAATATAGTTTCTGATAATGATGTTAATTTTATTGAGGAAGTTTGTGCTAAAATAGTAACTTTTTGTTGGATGGATCATATCATGAGCCATTAAGAAAAAGTCCAAAACTTTTTCTTCTTCAAAGTTGG
>NC_025690.1:572413-587139 GCF_000633955.1 Camelina sativa | reverse complement strand
ATTTCTTCTTCTTTTTTTTTTTGGTTTTTTTGGTTTTTTAATTGGTAATTCTTAAGATGGAAGTATTCACCGCACCACAACTATTGTGGAGTGCTTGTTTTTTTTTTTTTTTTTTTTTTTTTTTTTAACTTACTTTTAAAAGCAATAAAATCTCATTATATATTTTATATAAAGAAAATATAAACTTTCACAGAAGAGGAAAGAAAAGAGCTTGAAGAAAGAAAAAAAAAATGGAATACAATTGAATCTGTTTTCAAAAAAGTGATGAGAAGAAGAGATTTAAGGTTTTAATAATGCAATGTTCAATCCTTTCCCAACTCATTACAGGTAATGAAAAATTAATTATTTTTCTCTCCATGTGCGTTTAACGAAAATTTCGGTTTTTTTTTTTTTTTTTTTTTAAGTTGTTGTTGTGTGCTTCGTTGTTTGTTCTTCTGGTGTTTGTGTGTTCTCTGTGTGTGTTCTTTGGTCAAAGCTTCAATTTTTTTTTTTTTTAATTGTTGGATTTTGAGACAGTGAACATAGCTGTGTTCTTTGTTCCGAGAAGAAACAACAATAATAACATTCACGCCTGTAAAGAGCTTATGATTAGTGTGTTTTTTTAGTACTATTATTAATTTCTCTGACAATAATTAGTGACAAAACATTTTTTTAATTCAATTCTTCTCTGCAAGAAAGAAAGAAACCTTCGGAAACTGAGCAAAGTTGCTTCTTTTGAGAGCCCTGCGTTTGAGAAAGCTTTGATTTTTTTTTTTTTTTTCTCTCTCTCTCTTTTGTTCTTGAATTTGCAAAAAACTGTCCTTTTTCGTGTACAGGTTTCTAGGGTTTTTGTTTTTATATAGTAGTAATCTATTGAAAAGATTCACGCAAAGCAATGTAGATGGTAAAATTCTTAATCATAAACAAACACTACGCATGCCTTTTTAATTATGTTTATATGAATGAATGCAACAAAAAGGCTCTAACTTTCTTTGTTTTCAACCATTGTTGTTGGCTAAGACGTTTTTTTTCTCTGTTGTTGTTGTAGCTCAGATATGAACTGGGCACTCAACAATCATCAAGAATTAGAAAACCCAGAAGAAGAAGAGCCACCAAGGATTGAAATTTCTGATTCCCAAGCACCGGAGGAATTGAAAAGCAGCGATTTTTATCAACTGGGTGGTGCTCTGAATTCGACTGACAAGCCGAGAAAAATCGATTTTTGGCGTTCTGGGTTGATGGGTTTTGCCAAGATGCAGCAGCAACAACAGCTTCAGCACTCGGTGGCGGTGAAGATGAATAATAGTAATAACGATCAAATGGGTAATAAAAAGGGGTCAACTTTCATACAAGAGCATCGAGCATTGCTACCTAAAGCTTTGATTCTGTGGATCATCATTGTTGGGTTTATAAGCCGTGGGATTTATCAGTGGATGGATGATGCTAACAAGATTAGAAGAGAAGAGGTTTTGGTTGGCATGTGTGATCAAAGAGCTAGAATGTTGCAGGATCAGTTTAGTGTTAGTGTTAATCATGTTCATGCTTTGGCTATTCTCGTCTCTACTTTTCATTACCACAAGAATCCATCTGCAATTGATCAGGTTAGTGTGTGAGTTTAGTAAAAAGCATAAAAGCTTTGGGGAAACTTTTTGGAGTTGGTAGATTCATAAATGCAAAGTTGACTTTTTCATTGGAACCAGAAGTCTTTGAATTTACTCTTTTAAGCTAGGTTATTGAGTAAATGAAGGTAAATTTTGTTTCTTTGTTTTGATTGTCAGAGGATACGGAAATTTATGGATCTTTAATACTCTGTGGTTTGTGGTGAAATTTTGCAGGAGACGTTTGCGGAATACACAGCAAGAACAGCATTTGAGAGACCGTTGCTAAGTGGGGTGGCTTACGCTGAAAAAGTTGAGAATTCTGAGAGGGAGATGTTTGAGAGGCAGCACGATTGGGTTATAAAGACAATGGACAGAGGAGAGCCTTCACCGGTTAGGGACGAGTATGCTCCTGTCATATTCTCTCAAGATAGTGTCTCTTACCTTGAGTCACTCGATATGATGTCAGGCGAGGTAATAAAAACACTTTCTGGTTTTGATATTTTAGTTCTGTATCCACCTACATGCTTAAATTTAGCTTTTTCTATGCAGGAGGATCGTGAGAACATTTTGCGAGCTAGAGAAACTGGAAAAGCTGTCTTGACAAGCCCTTTTAGATTGTTGGAAACTCACCATCTTGGAGTTGTGTTGACGTTCCCTGTCTACAAGTCTTCTCTTCCTGAAAACCCAACTGTCCAAGAGCGTATTGCAGCCACTGCAGGGTAAAGTTATAAGAAGCAAATTTTTTGAGATTGAAAGATTAGTTTTGCCTGTGATCAAGTAAAATGAAATTTAGAGATTTCAAGATTAGTTTATGTGTGTGATCATGTGAAGATTGATGCTTGAATTTGAAATGCAGGTACCTTGGTGGTGCGTTTGATGTGGAGTCTCTAGTCGAGAATTTACTTGGTCAGCTTGCTGGTAACCAAGCAATAGTTGTGCATGTGTATGATATCACCAATGCATCAGATCCACTTGTCATGTACGGCAATCAAGATGAAGAAGGCGACACATCTCTCTCTCATGAGAGTAAGCTTGATTTCGGAGACCCCTTCAGGAAACATAAGATGATATGCAGGTACCAAACATAAGATCTTTTAACTAAAATACTTTCTGATATCTAAAACCTGATTGATTTCTTGTTTGAACAATTTCGAGTGCAGGTACCACCAAAAGGCACCGATACCATTGAATGTTCTCACAACTGTGCCATTGTTCTTTGCGATTGGTTTCTTGGTGGGTTATATACTGTATGGTGCAGCTATGCACATAGTAAAAGTCGAAGACGATTTCCATGAAATGCAAGAGCTTAAAGTCCGAGCAGAAGCTGCTGATGTCGCTAAATCGCAGTTTCTTGCCACCGTGTCTCACGAGATCAGGACACCAATGAATGGCATTCTCGGTACTATATCTTCAAACAAGTTTCAGGACTGTTTCCCTTCATCTTTAGTTTCTCAAACTGACTCACAGATTCTTGTTTTTGTCATTTTTTCTTTCTGCAGGAATGCTTGCTATGCTGCTAGATACAGAACTTAGCTCAACACAGAGAGACTACGCTCAAACCGCTCAAGTATGTGGCAAAGCATTGATTGCGTTGATAAATGAAGTTCTTGATCGTGCCAAGATTGAAGCTGGAAAGCTGGAACTAGAATCTGTACCTTTCGATATCCGTTCAATACTAGATGATGTCCTTTCTCTTTTCTCTGAGGAGTCACGGAACAAAGGCATTGAGGTGAGTTTCAATTCCGAGGAATAAAGATACATCCCTTTGAAGTTGTTGCTGCTGATTTCTTGATTTCGAATTTGGCAGCTTGCGGTTTTCGTTTCAGACAGAGTACCGGAGATAGTCAAAGGAGATTCAGGGAGGTTCAGACAGATAATCATAAACCTTGTTGGAAACTCGGTTAAAGTTAGTTCTTTTATCCCATGTTTTCGTTTCTCATCGATATTGGATTCTTGTTTGATCAAGATGTTGTCTTTTTGATAGTTCACAGAGAAAGGACATATCTTTGTTAAAGTTCATCTTGCGGAACAATCTAAAGATGAAGCTGAACCAAAAACTGCATTGAATGGAGGAGTGTCAGAAGAAATGATCGTTGCCTCTAAACCGTCAAGTTACAACACATTGAGCGGTTACGAAGCTGCTGATGGTCGGAATAGTTGGGATTCATTCAAGCACTTGGTCTCCGAGGAGCAGTTGTTATCAGACTTTGACATTTCCAGCAATGTTAGGCTTATGGTTTCGATTGAAGACACAGGTATTGGAATCCCTTTAGCTGCGCAAGGCCGTGTTTTTATGCCGTTTATGCAAGCGGATAGTTCAACTTCAAGAAATTATGGAGGTACTGGGATTGGTTTGAGTATAAGCAAGTGCCTTGTTGAACTTATGCGCGGTCAGATAAGTTTCATAAGCCGACCTCACATTGGAAGCACGTTCTGGTTCACGGCTGTGTTAGAGAAATGCGATAAATGCAGTGCGGTTAACCATTTGAAGAAACCTAACGTTGAGCACTTGCCTTCTACTTTTAAAGGAATGAGAGCTTTAGTTGTTGATGCTAAGCCCGTTAGAGCTGCCGTGACTAAATACCATATGAAAAGACTTGGAATCAATGTCGATGTTGTGACAAGTCTCAAAACCGCTGTTGTTGCGGCTACTGCCTTTGGAAGAAACGGTTCTCCTCTCCCATCCGGGTAAAACATTGAAAGCTTAAATAATTACGTTTTCTTTTTGTTTCTGTTTGGTATAACAAAATTGGTAACAGATCAGTTTTTATATATGCCAACTACTAGAATAACTCGTTTTTTGCCTTTCACAGGACAACAAAACCGCAACTGGATATGATCTTAGTAGAGAAAGATTCATGGATTTCAACTGAAGATATAGACTCAGAGATGCGTGTATTGAATTCAAGAAGTAATGGAAACGTTCAACACAAGTCACCAAAACTAGCTCTATTCGCAACAAACATTACAAATTCAGAATTCGACAGAGCTAAAGCAGCAGGGTTTGCAGATACGGTAATAATGAAACCGTTAAGAGCAAGCATGATCGGCGCGTGTCTTCAACAAGTTCTCGAGCTGAGAAAGACGAGACAACAACATCCTGAGGGATCATCTCCGGCAACACTCAAAAGCTTGCTTACAGGGAAAAAGATTCTTGTGGTTGATGATAATATAGTAAACCGGAGAGTAGCTGCAGGAGCTCTCAAGAAATTTGGAGCTGAGGTAGTTTGTGCAGAGAGTGGTCAAGTTGCTTTGGGTTTGCTTCAGATTCCACACAGTTTTGATGCTTGCTTCATGGATATTCAAATGCCACAGATGGACGGGTAACTAACTATAACCGTATTTAGTTTGCCGCCTAAATTATAACGTTAATTTAGTTTGATTTGGATTTTGGTTGTTATCTTTTTTGTTTTGGTTATCAGATTTGAAGCAACTCGGCAGATAAGGATGATGGAGAAGGAAGCAAAAGAGAAGACGAAGCTCGAGTGGCATTTACCGATTCTGGCGATGACCGCGGATGTGATTCATGCAACCTACGAAGAATGTCTGAAGAGTGGGATGGATGGTTATGTCTCAAAACCTTTTGAAGAAGAGAATCTTTATAAATCCGTTGCCAAATCATTCAAACCTAATCCAATCTCAGATTCTTCTTCTTCATAATCCAAATCTTCCGGCGAGTCTTTTTTTTTTTGTCTCTCTGGAGCCGGAGAATGGACTTATTCTGCTGATTGATTGGGATATATATGCATTTTGGTTGCTGTACATATAGGTTCACAGTCCAGAGATTTTGTAAGGTGTTTTCTTCTTCTTTTTCTAAGTAATGTAGCTTGGTATGGCAAGTAAGTATGTTGTTTAATGACAACTTTTCGACGGTTCAGTGTTGATCTTAGCCTAAGTATTAATTCCACAGGAATGGGTCTGTATGTTAAGGATACAACCTCTTCAATCATCACTATCAAGGATACGACATCTTCAGTCATTACCACTGCAATATATTCTTTCCTTCTCTCATTATTTTCTATACTTACTTAACCTAGGGTCTCTCTCTCGAGTTCTGTATATATATGCTCATGTAATCACTCTTGTAGATATACAATACAACATCTTACATGGTATCAGAGCTAATCGATACCCTATTTTTTTCTCTTCTCTCGCAGTCGCCTTCTCCTCTGTTCTTTGATCTTAGATCTCTGATCATGTCTCTTCTCCTCTTGTTCCACCCCTTTCTTTTCTTCATTTCTTCATGGCTGCCACTGCTGAAGTTGTTGACACAACACAAGGTGTTCTCAACATCAACATGATGAATATCACCAAGCTCTCCTCTACAAATTACATGACTTGGAGCCTCCAGGTTCATTCTCTTCTCGACGGGTATGATCTTGCTGGGTTCGTTGACGGCTCCTCTGTCCCACCGGATCAGATGCTCACTGCTACCAATCCGCCAACACCAAATCCAGAGTATGCGAAGTGGAGAAGACAAGACAAGCTCATATACAGCGGTCTCCTTGGTACTCTCTCTCCCGCTCTGCAACCGCTGGTCTCCAAGACCAAATCTGCTGCTGAAATGTGGAAACCCATCTCCACCACCTATGCCAATCCAAGCTGGGGACACATCCAGCAAATCCGACTACAACTCAAGCAAGCCTTCAAAGGAGACAAAACCGTTGACGATTACATGCAGTCCCTCACAACAAGGTTTGATCAACTGACTCTTCTTGGTAAGCCCCTTGCTCTCGAAGAACAACTTGAGTTTATCTTTGGTGGTCTCCCTGAAGATTACAAATCTATCATCGATCAAGTGGAAGGCCGTGAGACACCACCATCCATCCTTAAAGTTCATGAAAAGCTCATCAATAAGGAAGCAAAACTCCTGGTCATGGCTCTCTCCAACACGACCTCCGGTCCAACCTCTGCTCATGTTGCTACTACTTGCTCACATAACTCCGGAAAACCATTCTCTCGTCCAAATCAGCCCTGGAACAACAACAAACAACATTCACGACAAGAAAACCGCATGACAAGAGGATACCAAGGCAAGTGCCAAATATGCGGATTGTTTGGTCATAGTGCCAAACGCTGCTCACGGCTCCAACAACCCAATCAATATGGGTCTGTTGAATTTTTCACTGCTTACTTTTAGGTGAAGGATCTGATCTCGGGGGTCCCGTTACTCCAAGGGAGAACTAGAGGGGAGCTTTACGAGTGGCCGGTTTCTCCTTCCGTCATCAAATCCTTCTTTGCATCACCATCATCCTCCAACCCATCATTAAGAGACTGGCACTCTCGCTTAGGCCACCCATCAATTCTATTCTCAAAACAGTTGTTTCAACTTTCTCTCTTCCTTATCTACAATGAGATGCACAAACCATGTTGTGCACTGATTGTGCTATCAATAAAAGCCACAAGCTACCTTTTTCTCAAACCTCCATTGTCTCTAATCAACCACTTGAAATTATATTTTCTGATGTCTGGACCTCTCCCATCCTCTCCATTGAAAATTTTAAATATTACCTTGTCCTCGTTGATCATTATACCCGCTATACCTGGATCTATCTGCTCAAGACAAAGTCTAAAGTTTGTGACACATTTATCACCTTCAAAGTGCTTGTTGAAAATCACTTCAGCAAACGGATTGGCACTCTCTACACTGATAATGGTGGAGAATTCATTGCTCTTAAATCATTTCTATCCAGTGCTGGCATTACGCATCTCACCACTCGGCCTCACACTCCAGAACACAAAGGAAACATCACCACATCGTTGAAACGGGTCTGTCTCTTCTCACACACGCAGGAATGCCAAACTCGTATTGGACTTATGCATTTGCTGCTGCCGTCTATCTCATCAACCGCCTCCCTACACCGGTACTCAACATGGAGACTCCATTGAAGAAACTGTTTGATAAGGTCCCAAATTACACTAAACTTCGAGTATTTGGGTGCCTCTGCTTTCCGAGGCTGCGACCTTGCACCAAGCACAAACTGGAAAACCGCTCTACATCGTGTGTCTTCTTGGGTTATTCGCTAACAGAAAGCGCGTATATATGCCTCCAACCTGCTTCTGGCCGAATATATGTGTCTCGACATGTTCGCTTTGATGAACGGAGCTTCCCATTTTTGTCTCCGGTTTCTCCTCCTCCAATCAACGCCACCGCCGAATCCCCTTCATCCTCATTCGTGAATCCTGTTGCGGTACTTATACCTTCACCCAGCATAATCAATCTCGTGCCACACCCAACCCCGCCTTCCACTGTCCCACAACCACCTCCGCCACCAGCAACACTCGCGTCTCAGCCGACTTCGCCACTCGTATCACCACCTCCCTCCGGACCCTTGAGCTCCGATCTTCCCCCGACAGTGACCATGGAGAATGAAGACTTGGATCGTGGTAGAGTTCCAGAAGCTGGACCTTCTCAACCAAACGAAACCCAACAACCGGCCCAACTAAAACAATATACTAGAAGACACCCAACATCTAAGGCCCAACAACCTCCATCAAAGCCCACATCGCAATCCCAAACACTAAACCCAAATCCACAACCACAAACACTAAACCCAAATCCACAACCACAACTACTAAACCCAAATTCACAACGTTCACAAAATCGACCCAATCCTCCACCTCGTCAGAACACTAATGCCGACAATCAACATCCAATGCAAACTCGTCGGAAAAACAATATCACGAAACCTAAAGCAAAATTAAATCTCTCCGTAGCCCTGTCCAAACACATCCCACCTGAACCTACCACCGTGAACCAGACACTAAAAGACCGCCGATGGCAAGGAGCCATGTCCACCGAGATAAATGCATTTGCTCAAAATCAAACCTTAGACCTTGTCCCACGACAGCCTCATTTTAATGTGGTTGGTTCAAAATGGTTGTTTAAGAATAAGTTTTTGTCTAATGGCTCTCTTTGCAGGTGTAAGGCCAGGCTAGTAGCAAAGGGATACTCGCAACAACTTGGTCGTGATTATACTGAGACCTTCAGTCCAGTGATTAAGTCAACCACCATCAGACTTGTCATTGACGTTGCGGTTGCTAGAGCTTGGCCAATCAAGCAGCTTGACGTAAACAATGCTTTTCTTCAAGGTACACTCGATGAGGAAGTTTATATGGAGCAACCTCCTGGCTTCGTCAATTCTGATTTCCCAGATCATGTATGTCGACTCCGCAAAGCCATATATGGGTTAAAACAGGCACCTCGGGCCTGGTATACTGAGCTAAAGCATTATTTGATCATTATTGGTTTTGTGAACTCCTTGGCGGATACATCTCTGTTTGTGCTTCAAAATGGCAAAAACTATCTTTATCTCCTTGTCTATGTCGATGACATACTTGTCACAGGTAGCAATGAAGTTGACATCAGTCGCATCCTCACCCTACTGACTGATCGTTTCTCTGTTAAGGGCCTTGAAGACCTCAACTACTTCCTTGGCCTTGAAGTACATCGAACACCAAAAGGGCTCCACCTCTCTCAACGTAAATACATTGTTGATCTGCTCCATCAGTACAACATGACCGATGCAAATGCAGTATCTACACCGATGGCCTCTTCTCCGAAGCTCACCCTCACCACGGGCATCACACTATCTGATCCGACATCTTATCGTAAACTGGTTGGGAGTCTTTAATATCTGGCATTCACCCGTCTTGACATTGCGTATGCAGTCAACCGCCTCTCTCAATTTATGCACTGGCCTACAAATTTTCATTGGCAGGCGGTCAAACGGATTCTTCGCTATCTCGCCGACACACCAACACACGACATTTACTTCTCGGCTACGTCTCCTCTTTCATTACATGCGTATTCTGATGCTGATTGGGCTGGAGACTCTCATGATTATGTCTCCACCAATGCGTATATTGTCTACCTTGGACGCAACCCCATCTCATGGTCTGCCAAGAAGCAGAATAGTGTGGCCAGATCATCGACCGAGGCAGAATACAGGGCAGTGGCTAATACAACATCTGAGTTATGGTGGATATGTAGTCTCCTCACTGAACTTGGTTTACATAGCCCAGTCCCACCAATTATCTATTGCGACAATGTTGGAGCTACATTTCTTTGTGCCAATCCTGTCTTTCACTCTCGTATGAAGCACATTGCTATCGACTATCATTTTGTTAGAGGACATGTCCAAAATGGCATACTTCATGTGGCTCACGTACACACAACCGACCAGCTTGCTGATGCCTTAACAAAGTCACTATCTCGCCAACAGTTTCTTGAACTACGGTCCAAGATAGGAGTGACATCAGCCCCTCCATCTTGAGGGGGGATGTTAAGGATACGACATCTTCAATCATCACTATCAAGGATACGACATCTTCAGTCATTACCACTGCAATATATTCTTTCCTTCTCTCATTACTTTCTATACTTACTTAACCTAGGGTCTCTCTCTCGAGTTCTGTATATATATGTTCATGTAATCACTCTTGTATATATACAATACAACATCTTACATTGTATTGTATCGGATTTGGTATGTCGTTTAAACATCAGTTTCGTGTAATTTTATAACATTAACCTGAGACTAGACGATTTCAGTTCACCTTTGAGGTCGTTTAACAAACCAAATTGCACTCAAGAAACCTCACATAATCTCGATGGAACGACGAACAGACAAAGAGATCGAGGACTCTCTTGATAGCAACCTGAATCTCATTGCTAATATACTCACTCCCACTTGTAACTGACTTAGTCGACATCGCATGGCATCTCTAACCGCCTTTAAGATATTGCAACTGCCACTTCATTAGTTCTCTGAGTCTCTTGACTTGAGCTTCTTTCAAACCGACGAAACAGAACAAATGCTTAAAAGTTTTACTCAACTTCTGGTACTCCGATCTCATTAAACCGAGTGAGATAACCAAAGACAATCAAAGTCTTCAATTCAACACATCTAAAGGAGATAAACCGGAAATGTCGATTCAATCTTTATTGAATTTAACCGGAAATTTTGGAAGAATCTCGATTGTAATTTGTACCCATGAGAGCACATCAAGTGATTTGGACAAGCATGTGGGGATCCGACCATTACAAATCCACATTAGTCTGTTTTTGTTGTTGTTGTTTTTGTGTGATAAAAGACTAATCGTCTATAACCAATTGAGCGATAAGGATGTGAAGAAGTAGTAGGGACTTGTCCAAGTGCAGCATAATCAAAAAATATCTGATTATACATATTTATTTGAGAATTTCAGATGATTGAATTGAAATGAGAAAAAAGAAGTGAAGAAATAAATGTGGTTGATGTGTGACCGCAGCAGCAGCGAACACAATGTGGAGTGGACTAGTTGTTGTTGTCACGTAATATCTTGTTTGTTGATACCTTAAACAATAGAAGTGTTCGACCTACATTTCGTGCCAGTTTAAATTATGGTTGTTGCGTATGTACATACTATAATACACACTCATCTTAGCTACTTTCATCTACTACTAGTATTTATAAATGTCGTATTGTATTTGTATTTTTAAAAAAATATTATTTAGTGAATTACGAAACAGACATTCAATACCATAAGAAAAGAATAGTTCTAGATTAGTGTGAAAACTGGTAAGTAAAGTAAATAAATTAATAACTCCGAACCTAACGAACATTAATAATGAAAAAAGTAAACGGCGTTAAAAGACAAAAAAAAAAAAGACAAAAAAATAGTAAACGGCGTCAGAACAACCGTTAAAAAATCAGCCGAATCGAAGAGAATGTGTGGCTAATAGGCTCCGGATATCACGGCGTCTGTCTCTAACAGTTAAAAACTTTTTTGTCGGGACTGCAAATTCGCATTTATCTTATCTTGTTGGTGTTGGTCAAATTACAAGATTAAAGAGTAAAGACCATGCATAAATCACTCTTTTAATTATTTTAATTTTAATTCCCTTATTCAAAACCATTATCATTTACTCACGAAATCGTGACTCTCATGAGTAGTCAAGAAACACTAATTAAAAATAAAAACGCTGTATCTATATCTTAAACTGTCATTAGCACGTTACGATGACCTCTAAATAATTTAGATTACCTCACCACCACCGTCACCGTATTAAATGCTATTTTTATGTATATACAGATAAGTTTCACGCATTGTAGAGTAGTAGGAGTATGTCACACAATGTTCATAAGAAAGGAATAATAGTATATATTTCTTTTATAGAAAGCAAATGGAAATAATGTGAAGAAAAATCCAAGATCTATTACAAGAATTATTATTATTATTATTTTTTTTTTTGAGGAAAGACAAATCGATATTATTAGCAGTTAGCCGATAAATGCCGAAATAGACTCAATTATACATGTAAGAAAAAAAAAAAAAAATCAAACACCATATCCTTTTCTTATCTTCAGTAGATTTTTTTAAATCTTCTTACCAATTTTGACACAATCAATTGTTAATATATTTACCTAAAATAGAATATTGCAAAATATTGTCAGATCTTAACGACTGTTAACATTATAAACATAGTAGATAATCTCATTTTCTTAGCCGTGTATGTAAAGTTATAATTATAATAAACATAGTGATAATCTCATTTTCTTTGATTTCTCTACTAATAGTCTTTTACCACTTAATTATGCAGTCTTAGCCAGCTGTATACTACTCTCTCTCTCTCTCTGTCTCACACAACACTCAAGAGAAGGGCAAAACTTAAATTCTGCTTTTATAATAAATATGGTTCATCCATTTTTTTTTATAATTTAGTTTTCTCAAGAAGAAGGAATAAATATTTTTGTATTTACTTTTGAATGAGCAAAAACAAAAGGTTATGCTTTTATGATCCTTTCTTCTTCTTCTTCTTCTTTAACTTACTTTACATATATATATTTTTTTTAGTTTATCTGTATTCTCTTCTATCTTCCTCGATCTCCGCCGATTCCATCGTCTTAATTTTGTCTTTCCCTTTCTCTTCTGTTACCCAACAACAACAAAAAAAAAAAAAGCAAACCTTTTCTTCTTCTTCTTCTTCTTCCTCAATGCCTCCTTAAAACCCTAGATCAAAATTCTTAAAGGCGGCTGCTTTAAGCTCAAGTTTTGATTATTTTTTTTTCTCACTGAAAAGATGATGACTTCTCATCTGGGTATCCTCTGTTTCTTCATATCTTTACTGGGTTTTCTCAATTTCTCAGTTTCTCAGAATGGTGTCGATGATTCGACTATGCAAGCACTCAAATCGAGTCTGAATCTCACATCAGACGTCGATTGGTCTAACCCTAACCCTTGTAAATGGGTTTCTGTTGAATGCGATGGGAGTAACCGTGTCACTAAGATTCAGCTTAAACAAAAAGGCATCCTTGGTACTCTTCCTCCTGATCTTCAGAACCTCTCTGAATTGGTTATTCTCGAGCTCTTCCTCAATCGAATCTCTGGTCCCATTCCTGATCTCTCCGGTCTCTCTCGTTTACAGACGCTTAACCTACACGACAATCTCTTTACTTCCGTTCCTAAGAACCTCTTCGCCGGTATGAACTCTCTTCAAGAAGTGTATCTCGAGAACAATCCCTTGTTGGATCCTTGGCAAATTCCGGATACCATTAAAGAAGCTACATCTCTCCAGAATCTTACACTCTCCAACTGCAGCATTTTTGGGGAGATCCCAGATTTCTTCGGTTCTCGGTCACTTCCAAGCTTGACGAATCTTAAATTGTCTCAGAACCGTTTACAGGGAGGGTTACCGCTGAGTTTTGCTGGTACTTCGCTTCAGTCTCTGTTCTTGAATGGTCAAATGAGTGATTCGAAGCTTAACGGATCCATCTCGATATTGAGTAACATGACTTCGCTCGTTGAGGTTTCTCTTCAAGGAAATGACTTCTCAGGTCCAATTCCTGATCTCTCTGGTTTACTATCTCTCCGTTCGTTTAATGTTAGAGAGAATCAGCTTACTGGTGTTGTTCCTCAGTCTTTGGTTCGTATGAATACGCTTGTTAGTGTGAATTTAACCAATAACTTGTTTCAAGGACCTACTCCGTTATTTGGCAAATCCGTTGGTGTTGATATATTCAACAAGACGAATAGTTTTTGTACTGATGCACCTGGTGTTCAGTGTGATCATCGTGTCGAGATTTTGCTCTCTGTAGCTGAATCATTTGGATATCCAGTGAAGCTTGCCGATAGTTGGAAAGGAAACGATCCGTGTGTTAATTGGGTTGGGATTACTTGTTCTGGAAGTAACATTACGGTGGTTAATCTTAGGAAACAGGAACTATCTGGTACAATTTCTCCGAGTTTAGCCAATCTTACTTCATTGGAGACCATCAATCTTTCTGATAATGATCTCTCCGGGCCTATACCAGCTGAGCTTACAACGTTGCCTAAGCTTAGGACACTTGATGTGTCTAACAACGATATCTATGGAAAACCGCCAACGTTTAGGGAGACTGTGAATCTGGTGATTGAAGGGAATGCTAACATCGGCAAGGATGGACCTAGCAGACCGAGTGGTTCTTCTGGAGCTTCACCAGGAGGTAATAAACCTTCAGGAGGAAGTGGTGGCAGTGAAGCTTCTAAGAAATCAAGCAATGTCAAGATTATTGTTCCTGTGGTCGGTGGAGTTGTTGGTGCATTGTGTCTGGTTGGGCTCGGCGTGTGTCTCTACGCGAAGAAAAGGAAGCGACCCGCTAGAGTTCAGAGTCCAACCAGCAACATGGTGATTCATCCGCATCATTCGGGTGACAACGATGACATTAAACTCACTGTTGCAGCTTCTAGTCTTAACAGCGGCGGAGGAAGTGATAGCTACAGTCACAGTGGAAGTGGGGGGAGTGATATTCACGTTGTGGAAGCTGGGAACTTGGTTATATCGATACAGGTTTTGAGGAATGTGACGAATAACTTCAGCGAAGAGAATATTCTTGGGAGAGGTGGTTTTGGGACAGTTTACAAAGGTGAACTCCACGATGGAACAAAAATAGCTGTAAAAAGAATGGAGTCTTCGGTTGTGAGTGACAAGGGACTTGCTGAGTTTAAATCTGAGATCACTGTTCTGACTAAAATGCGTCATCGTCATCTCGTTGCGCTTCTCGGGTACTGCCTTGATGGGAATGAGAGGCTTCTTGTCTATGAATACATGCCGCAGGGGACACTGAGTGAGCATTTGTTTCATTGGAAAGAGCAAGGGCTAAAACCTCTAGACTGGACTAGACG
>NC_025690.1:547559-572247 GCF_000633955.1 Camelina sativa | reverse complement strand
AAGGATGGACCTAGCAGACCGAGTGGTTCTTCTGGAGCTTCACCAGGAGGTAATAAACCTTCAGGAGGAAGTGGTGGCAGTGAAGCTTCTAAGAAATCAAGCAATGTCAAGATTATTGTTCCTGTGGTCGGTGGAGTTGTTGGTGCATTGTGTCTGGTTGGGCTCGGCGTGTGTCTCTACGCGAAGAAAAGGAAGCGACCCGCTAGAGTTCAGAGTCCAACCAGCAACATGGTGATTCATCCGCATCATTCGGGTGACAACGATGACATTAAACTCACTGTTGCAGCTTCTAGTCTTAACAGCGGCGGAGGAAGTGATAGCTACAGTCACAGTGGAAGTGGGGGGAGTGATATTCACGTTGTGGAAGCTGGGAACTTGGTTATATCGATACAGGTTTTGAGGAATGTGACGAATAACTTCAGCGAAGAGAATATTCTTGGGAGAGGTGGTTTTGGGACAGTTTACAAAGGTGAACTCCACGATGGAACAAAAATAGCTGTAAAAAGAATGGAGTCTTCGGTTGTGAGTGACAAGGGACTTGCTGAGTTTAAATCTGAGATCACTGTTCTGACTAAAATGCGTCATCGTCATCTCGTTGCGCTTCTCGGGTACTGCCTTGATGGGAATGAGAGGCTTCTTGTCTATGAATACATGCCGCAGGGGACACTGAGTGAGCATTTGTTTCATTGGAAAGAGCAAGGGCTAAAACCTCTAGACTGGACTAGACGCCTGGCGATTGCATTGGATGTAGCTCGAGGTGTTGAGTATCTGCACACACTTGCGCATCAGAGCTTCATCCATAGGGACCTAAAGCCATCAAACATCCTTCTTGGTGATGATATGCGCGCTAAAGTCTCTGACTTTGGGTTAGTCCGTTTAGCTCCTGATGGCAAATACTCTATCGAGACGCGAGTCGCTGGGACTTTCGGATATCTTGCCCCAGAATACGCAGGTTTGCAATCTCTTTGAACTTACCCAAATATGTTACAGTTTCATACTTAGGCCTTTGTGCACTTTACCCGAGTGTTAAAGTTTCATGATTTGATCGTTTTGCATTTACCCCAGTGTTAAAGTTTTGTCCTTTGATCGTTTTGTAATTGCTCGATACTCTGATTTTGACAGTGACGGGAAGAGTGACGACGAAAGTAGACATTTTTAGCCTTGGGGTGATACTTATGGAGCTAATCACTGGTCGTAAAGCCCTGGACGAGACACAACCCGAAGACAGCGTCCATCTAGTCACATGGTTCCGTCGAATAGCAGCCAGCAAGGAAGAAAATGCCTTCAAAAACGCAATCGACCCAAACATCAGCTTAGATGACGATACTGTAGCCAGTATTGAAAAAGTCTGGGAGCTTGCTGGTCATTGCTGTGCCCGTGAGCCTTACCAAAGACCAGACATGGCTCACATTGTCAACGTTCTTTCTTCACTCACCGTCCAATGGAAACCCACTGAGACTGACCCCGATGACGTCTATGGGATAGACTACGATATGCCACTTCCACAGGTGCTCAAGAAATGGCAAGCTTTCGAAGGACTTAGCCAGACTGCGGATGACTCGGGATCTTCCTCTTCGGTTTATGGAAGCAAGGACAATACGCAGACAAGTATCCCAACTCGTCCATCTGGATTTGCTGATTCGTTCACTTCTGTGGATGGACGTTGAAGAAGTCAAGATTGCGTTTTCCGATTACCTTGGAACTGTTAAAGACGTTTTAGTAGAAGAAGCATTGTGTGATAAATCTCTCTCTCTCTCTCTTTTTTTGTCTTCTTTTATTTTCTCTGAAGCATTTACTTATGACTTCGTTTTTATTTACTGCAAGCTTTTGGTTAGTGTATCTATTTATCTACTTTGTAGTGTTTATGCAAAAGATAACGATCTTTGAGAGGCCTCCTCTTACATAGAAGTATCTTTTGAGTGTCTTACACGTTTTTTTTGTTCAAACGTTTAAATATTTAACCAAATCGTAGCTGAAAAATCGATCCTAGTACTTCAGTTTCCTGTTTAATCTTAATGTATTCTAACTTTTTAACTATTAATAAAATCAATTTTCCTACTCCAAAACCGTAAAAGCTTGATACAAACATTATTTCAAATTCACTGCGTCTATATAAAAATTAACGGAAAATCCGATTGGATTATTTTAACTCGAATTAGTAATAAAAATAGATGTTTGTGTAATTTTGTGTGTTTTGAATATTTACTTCATGTAGAATGGTCAATTTAGGTTGGTGAGTCAAAATCTAATACAATAGACCCATACAAATTATTAAGGGGATGTATTCAATTTGAATTTGAAGTGATTTGTCTAAAACTTACAAATCTTATGTTATTTAATATGGATATTAAAAATCTCATAAAATCCATTATTATTAAATTAATAATTTAAAAATATAGTTTAAAATCCATTGTTTCTTAAAACAGTTTCTATAAGATTTTTCAGTTAAAAATACATAAACCCAAATCTCATAGTTTTAGGTGGAATTTTAAAGAATTTTACAAAAATCATATCAACTTCCTTAAAATAATCAAAATCATTTAAAATCTTATGAAAACTAAATTCCATTGGAATATTAGACACCCCCTAAAAGAAATCTACATTATTTTGGGGCAGAGTTTTGGAGGTTTTCATGAAATGTCTCATTTGGTATCATTAAATACTTACTTAAGCTTGATAGAATTTTATCCAGTTTTGATGTAGTTATGAAAAAATATCATTGCATTTTAATTAATTTAATAACTAACAAAATAAATTTTTATATTGATTTATAAAATAATAAAATCATACTTTTGAAATTGTTTAAGAAAATTATTTAACAAATTCTATTTATTGTTTCAGAAATCTCTTTAAACAAAAACAAACTATTTAATTCGCTAAAACTTAAATTTTTACACACAATATTTCCTATATAAACAGTATTAAGTTTATAACATCGACTACTCATATCAAGATCTACATCTACAAAAACATTTTTTTTTTTTTAAAAAAAGAGAGAATTTACCTCATTCCCTTTTTTTTTTGGGTCTACAGATATATATTGCCCAGATTCAACATGGAGCCTAATGTTTTCGGAAGGGTTTTGGCTTCATAGAAATAAAGAAGCATATAACAGAAAATCCAACAAAGTTTTTCAGATATTTGAATCAATATAAATATGAGTATACTGAATTGAGATTTGTGTAGGACGATTAAAGGTTATTGGAGTGGGTTAATCTTTACACTATGAATAAAAGAAAGTATTGTTCTTTCACAGAGAATATATATATTTTTTTGAATTACTAAGAGGTTCCGGACCAAGACCCGTACATCCCTTCAGGCCAAAGACCAGAGCATTTTGACAGAGAATTTTAACCTATAAATAAAAGTTTGACAATAGACATATATAATTTAATTGTAAATTTGATGTATAAAGTTAATATACTAACATGTTATACCAATAACTGCAATAATGTTAATATTAACACCAATCAATATTGTAAATTTGGTATATTAAGATCTCTAAAGTTCTAAACACGATCACATCAATTTATAATACCGAATCGCATGTCAATACAGGTTTTGTTGGAGGATTTTTGTTAGATTTTACCGAATTTATGATTAACGAAATTGATATTGTACCAAACCAAAATAGTGGTACCGACTATGGATCTAAATAGAAGTATGAAACTAAGGAAACTAAATATATAACATTATAAAATGTATAGAACTAGGTTTTCATCCGCATTACACCGCAAGACTAAATTATAAATTATTGTATTTTAAATAATAAATTTTAATTTATTTAATTTTCAAATTCACAATTAATTACTTTTGTCGAATTAATTTATAATTTTGTTTAGAATGTTTTCTCTTCTTCTTATGTTTTGTAAATTTTATAACCTAATTACATCAAATTTATAGAATATAAAATTTTAGTTTTGTTTTGTTTTATAGAATGAAATAGAGGTATATATGCCTATATGGTATGTTAGTGTATATTTTTATGTGTATACAATTTGTTTTTTTGGAATATTAAGAATGTGTTATAGTATGTGTAATATTTTGTAGTTCATATACTAAATAATTTATAAGTTAACTTTCCAAACTATGATTACAAATAAACTAATAGTTTTCGAGGCAGGTCACGCAACATGTTCAAAGATTTTTAATCCACAAAAACTCATCATACAAAACTCGTGTAAGTAAAAATAGTATGTGAGGCTAAAAATCATTTTTTATCAAATTCATTTTTCAAATTTTTATGAGGTAAAAAATAACTTTTACAACTAAATATTTTATGAAAATCTATATCTTACATGAGAGATCAAATAATATAACTAAAAGACTCATTAGTATTTTCATGATTTTGGTACTTTATATATATAACATTTTATCCATATAACCTAATATTTTAATATTTTCATATTTTCACCAATATATCACATTAATATTACATACTACAATAGTTGTTGATCCGTTTTTCTTTGGCGAGATGAACACACATCAACATAACAACATTTTCAATCAATAATCAACATACGAAGAATAACAAAATCTAAAAAAATATGCCTTAAAGATCTATAATAGAGAAAGAAGCACAAAATCAAATTTTGTCGTGTTATCATTCTATATATGTGTTTTTCTTTTTTACTATTGGGAATATATATATATATATATATATATATATATCAAAAGGATTAGGAAGCTTAGTTTTAAATACATAATAAAAATAAATTTGTGAGCAAGCAATATCTTTTATATTTTATTATCATTGCCTTGAATAAGATATCAAATTGAATGGTAAATATGTTTGTTACCTTTTAAAATCATACAGTTAGTTTTTTTGAATGATTGTTTAAATTCAAAATTTATGTAGAATAATTACACCGAAATTAATGACATTTGTTCCTATAACAATTAACCGAATTTATGTAAAACACTTAGTTTTTTGTTAAAAAAAATCGACTATTAGGTAGAGTTAATTTTTTTTAATAATTAAATATTTAATGCTAATGACATGTTTGTAAATAGGTTCCAACTCCAGGATTTATTTGCTAAATATTCCCAAAAATTTACATATAGATAAATAAATTTATACTATTATTTTGTAAGTAACAAATCCAAAATTACTTAAATATTTTTCGGTGTTGTACAGCGTGGATCACTATCTAATGTTTTTTTTTAAATGTCTTAAAAATATTTTCATTAAATATGGATAGTTTATTAAGTTTGTAAAGTTATAAGATACTTTTGGATGGTAACTAAAACAATGGGATATTCGATCAAAGTATTTATAAGTATTTATAAGATTTTATATAAGGTTCTAAAGTTAAGATTTGATATTTCTAATATACGCAAAATATATTTACTTACTTGATTCGTTCCAACTGATAGATGAATATTCCTTTTCAAACTTTATCATAAAAGAGTAGAGAAAAATGATAATCTTGGAAATCAAGTAATGTAGTAAGATTTGGTAAGATGAATATTCGTTTTCAAATATTTTAACTGAATCACAAAATATCTCTTTTAAAAGATTATACTGAAAGATTAATTGATAAAATCAATCTCGGTAATTAATCAATTAGCTTAATTTTTAGTTTTAATTTAGATACCTTAAAAACAATTAAATCGGAGTGTTTGCCTCTAACGAATAACTTTGTTTGGTAACGGAAATAACTATTCTTGAACCAAATCAAAAACATGATCCAGATATTTTAGAAATGGAGTACAAACAGATCCGTTAATTTTTTTCCTTCTGTTTTCGGATCATACAGGATCCGCGTCCCAAACCGGCGGATATTTAGTGATTGAATGGAGGATATAATGGTCATTATGTAAAATGGTAATCATAGGTTAATTTAATTAAATTAAGTGATTCTCTAATCATTTTTAATGAAAAACGTATCAAAACAAAGTCATGGTCCAATTTGAGTCTAGTGAGTACTTCAGCTTTAATAGAATAGATGTAAAAAACGTTTTGCAAGATATCTATATATATAAGGTCTTACAAAGATTCTATAAGAGTTTACAAGGTATTTATAACGTATTTATAAAATATTTATAAATTCAGAAGATTTTACGTATAGATATAATTATTGTATGCTTTTCAAAAGTCATATACGTATTCAAATCATTTTTAGAGACATTTTTGATAAGATTTTAGAGAGGAAGCATTTTTGAAAATTACTATTGACAAAACGAACATTTTGGGATTCCTCCTAGATATTTCTTTTTAAGATCATTATGTAGCATACATGTTTAAATATCTTTTTTCAGATACCCTTTTCAATTATACCAATTTTTTTTTGAAGATTTTCATTTTTACCCTCTTTTACACAATTACAATATGTTAAATTAATTCTTAGAATTTCTTTTTTGTTTGGGTTCTCAATTTTATATTTAGAGTATAGTTTTTAGGAGGTAGAGTTTATTATTTAGATTTAGAGTTTAAAATTTAATCATTTTATATATTGAAAAAGGTATTTTTGAAAATGAACACTATGAAAAAGTATTTTTAAAAAGTGGCATAGAAAAAGGAGTAGTATTTTTGAAAATCTCCCATGATTCTACCGGTTTTTGAAAGATTGTATGAAATATCAATCAAATCATTTTTAGTGTCCATACAAGATTTAATATCTTTTAGTTTTTTGCACCTTAATAACGCTCATCATAAAAAAAATATTAACTCATTTTCAATCTCATTTTCTCTCCAATAAATTCAAGCTTTAAATGAGATTGATTCCTCTTTTGACCAAAAAAAAAATGAGATTGATTCCTCTTAGTTTAAATTATACTCACATAGTAGCAAAGCCACATGAGATTATTGTTTATGGTTGAGATTGATTTCTCTTGGTTTAAATTATACAATCATGAGTCATAACATGATGAAAGTTTTCAAAATGATAAAGACATATCAATGCTATTCCCTTAATCAAGTCAAAGGAAGAGAAGGTGGCCACTGTCTTGCAACAAAGAAAGGGTGGCAAAGAAACGATCAAAGCTGAGAGTCTCACCGGAGATAGAGCTTTGACGGGGATTTGAGCAGGGTTGAGGGTGCTCTAAGAAATGGTACCAATAGAAATGGTTGCAAATCTGGGGTTGAAAGAGAGTAGCTTGAAGAGGTTGTGGTAACCACTGCTTCCTTGAGCACAGATCATAATGCCACTATTCTCCAAGCTTGATTGCACGGTCTTCAATAAGTTGATAAGATGCAGTTTGGAACACAAGTTTTGTAGGCGAGATAGAGAGAGAAGGCTGGTGAAACAGAGGTAACCCCCACTCCTTAGAGTTGGGATCATAATGCCAAGTTTCAGCCATTGATCTCCTTCTAGAGGTTCATCCCTAGGTGATTCTAGTAACATGGTTCTCAGGGGATTCATACACCAAACGAGCCACAATGATGGCTTAAGGTTCCATAGCAGTCTTCTAACTAAGAATAGCTTTAATCTGATCAATCGTTGGCTAGGATGCGGATGAATAGAGTTCAGACCAGACCTAGTGACACATTGACACTGGAGCTGTTGGAATTAGTCCTAGGCATTATGGGTATCGGTTCGGGTTCGGATCGGGTAATTCGGGTTTCGGGTATTTCGAGTTTATAATTTATGGAATCATATAGGTATTATAAAAATTTCGGTTCGGGTTTGGTTCGGGTTTTTTCGGGTTCGGGTCGGTTCGAATATTTTCTTGGAATACCGAAATATACCCAGTATTTTCTGGGTTCGGTTCGGTATAAGTATTTTTCAATTTGATCTAGTATTTTTCACCTGTTTAGAACCGAATTACCGACATATACTTAAAATACCCCTATATATACAAGCAAGAGAAAACATAATCCAAAAGGATAATCCAAACAGAAACAATTAGTAGAGTAATAACATCCAAAATCAAATTCAAAAGTCTTATGAAAGCTAGAACTAGAAGTAGGTATTGAAAAAATTGAAAAAAAAACATCAAGAATGAAAGGAAAGATTCACCACATCAAAGACGTCTTCACCGTTTCCTTGTACGTCTTCACCGTTTCTCTGTTTGAAAGAAGAATCAGATTGTTACTAGTTAAATTAGTGATACATACTCGATCCAATGGTAATTAAGTTCATAGTTAAGTGGAGAAGAACTCAACACACGATTCTTCACAATCTCAATTTCGATTTTAATGGGGGGATACGTAGATATGTACATAGGTTTAAATATAGTCAATATATATGGGTACTAATTGGGTATCGGGTATTACCCGATCCGAACCGATACCCAAAAGTATTTACAATCAAGATCCAATTAGTATAATGTTGAGGATCCATACCCGATCCGAACCGGGGTTTTTCGGTTCGGTTCCAATACGGGTATTTCGGGTCGAGTATTTTGCCCAGGCTTAGTTGGAATAATGGGAATATATGGTAAAAGAGAACATGGGATGCAATCATTGAAGGTAATACAACAAGCAGATCAGATTCACAACAGAAAACCAGCATTGCAATCCTACAAATCAACCACATCAAGGAGCCTTGACACAAGAAGTTTTCAAGTGGATCAGTTGCATTTATTCTTCTGCTACCGAGGGAACCTCGACTTGACCAAGCAAATAGACCTGAGACTGACCAAATTTGACTTGAAATGAAACTAAAAACAAAGTGTCTAAAGCTTATCCAGGTCATAGGAGAATCATATCTTAAACAGAACGAGCTAGCAACCAGGATTCCAAGATAAGCATGGGAATTAAACTTGGGCCAAAGGGATGGGAAGAGAGAAACAACAGGACGTCGTAGGTGTAGGTTGCATTGTCACAATCATTCTCGTCTCCGGTGTCGTAACATAGCCCTCGTCCAACTGCAGCCAAGTAAACGCCTTGGTGAGGGGATCAAGATCCAAGGAACGGTGAGATGTTGCGATTGACAGCGAGATATAAGACGGAAGGATAGGCATAAACCAAGGCTAGTGGGGCATTCATGTCTCTCAGGGACAGTACCGGGTGGCTGGAGACTCGATGGAGCAAGCTCACCGAGGAGAGTCACCGGATGCGGACGAGGGGGCAGAAGTTGAAGCTGAAGCACGGTTGAAATTGAGATCTGGAAACTCAAGGAGTCTTCGATGAAGTCAAAACGAAGATCGAACAGACTAAAAAGAACAAGGGAACAGCTGAGATGAATAAACGATGACCCAGCAACACCGATCGGACTTGACGCCGCCGGGAGAGGATGCCTTGGTGGTTGTGCCAGAGAGAGGGTGGCTAGGGTGAACTCTTTACATTCTTTTTCTATCTGTCTTGTTTATGGCTGTAAGAAGATGATCATATCCATGTCATCGCTCATTCACCATTTTTGCTTTGTGTTCCATTCCTTTTTCTAGTTTATTCTCACATTTGAAAATTGCGTTAGAGAGTTCATGTCACACTCCAATTTACGATGTGGCTTGGACCATACAATTAATAGGATATTCGGTGAAATCACGTCTCCAAAACGTGAAAACATAAAAATTAGTATAACGTTCAATACTACTTTTATGTATAATATTTTTTAAAAAATAAAACAAAAATTTATTCGAATTTTTTTTGTTTACATCATTTGTTTAAAAGTTTTTAACATATAATAGCCTAACAATATAAAGAATATTGTCCTCATCTCACCTAACATATAAATTAGAAATGGACGGTTTCTATTAGGAAGAACAAACCTAATGTAAAAGAGCTTATATGGGTAAAGATAGTCAGCATAGTAAAGTCTTTTAACTCCGAAGTAAAAACAGACCACTTAGAAATGTCTGTCATCTAAATAAGCTCTTGGCAATCGATCTTAAAAGAGTTGGCCTCTCAGCTATATAGAATTGTTCGGATGTCGCCAATGCTGAAGTCAAATTTGGAATCTGACCCGATAGTCTACTTATTTATGAAGCTTGTACCCTTTGCCCCCATTGGTCATTTATCGTCAAAAGATGTAAAGCTCGGTTGTGATATCAAAGCTCAAGACCAAACCGACTGCAAGCTTTGTGAGGAATTATTTAACCGGCATGGCTATGAACTTTATGTGAGGGAGGATCCACCTGCTTTGCTATGGTTTGGCACCCATCTCTTGTGATTCCTGATTAAAGCTTCATCTAAATCCATGAGGTATGCACTCAAAAGGTTGATGGACTTTGCTCCATTGGCTTGGAACCCTCCTTCGTTGGCGAGAAGCACGGTAAGTATTACTTCTGTGGACCACTCTTTTCAAAGCTTGATTGCGTCATTCGTTACAGCCCTTTATGATCACCAAGTGATCAAGGATATCTCGAAGCTAGTCTTCATGGTCGAATCCATTTTGGCTCCAACAAATTTTTCAAACATTGTAAAACCCTCAAAAGTTGAAAATTCATTTGAAGAACTGACGAAAACTTTTATCCCTAATTTCTATTGCTTACAATCATAAATGAATTCACCTTTTTTTTGAGGTTTTGATTTGAAGGAAGTTTCTTGTTCAACAAAAAAAGAGTCGGCCTCTTTCTTTCTTTGTTATTGTGATCTTTTATTTATATTTTAATAATATATAAATGCTATTGTAGTCATTGCTTATTAAAATACTCTTTATTATTTGTTTGTGTTTACTGTTTAGTATTTATTTATTTATATACATATATGATATATATATATATATATGAGCAAACGATGATATAGTTCTTAGGATATCTTAGCAAATTCTACTGGGTCTGATTGGAGGCAACTAAACACTTTGTTTACAAACCAACCGCTCCAATAATCACCAATCAACAAATCGTTTGAAAAAGGCGCTTGAATATCATGGTTAGAACAAGCCATTGAAAATGGTGGTTAGACCTCTTTTTGGTGGTTGCAAACACCAATTCTAACCCCTAACAAAAACCAACGTTTATATTATAAATAGGTCGCACAGTTTTTTTTTCCCCAAAAGATTACACAGTTTATATTCTTTGCTTTTTGGCTTATTAACCTTAAAAAAAACATATTGATGAGAAATAGCAATATATTAAGTCAAGATTATGATTTGAATAGTAACTTGCTTTCTTTTAATGGAGATTATGATTTTTTTAATATCAAATAATGGAGATTTAAAATTAAACATTTGATAATTTTGTTAATATCACATTTGATAATATCCTTAATATCATTTAAATGTATTAATATTATAGTATGAGTTAGAGAAAAATTTATTATTCCATTTTTTCATCTTTTAACTTAACAATATTAATTTTTTTAATTTATTATTACTTATACTATTTAACTGTTACAATGTTATCAATCAAACTAAATAGTCAACAGTTTTTTCAAAGTACCATCTTTTTCATCTGCTATCTTTAACTGCTTTCTTTTAACCATTTTCTCTATGCAACCACTTATAAATATTTTAATTGCCTCTTTCAAACGTGGATACCAATAGGAGCCATTGTTTTAAGTTTTAAACTAAATCTGTAACAAATTTTTACCAATCTTTTTAAATTCCAATTGTCTATGCGGGACATAAAGTAATGATTTCACCAATCACTTAATTAAGCATAGTTTATGTTCTGGGTTTGAATTAGGCTTAGATATTATGTATAGTACTGTGATCGGTTATTATTATGGACAACTAATATTCCTATCTACGTGTATGTAGAAAATGATATAATTCTAAAAATGAGAAGCTAGTTTCCTTGGAAATTTCGGAGTAAATATAGGAAGCTTTGCTTACCTTTATCGCACCATCTAAAAATTGTAAAGACAACCTTTTAGCACCTCAAAGTCAAATTATATGTCCACTCAAAATTAAATTATTATTATAATAATTTCATATTAATGACCTCATTAGTGGATATCATTTGTATCAAAAACATAGCTACATACTTGTATATTTATTTATTTATATAGAAAAACAGTGAAAATGAAAAAAAAATCGAAGGTTATAAGAAAAAGTTAAAGAGATAATAATAGAGAGTCACACATGTTTCATATTCCCGCCTGCGAAGTCCATTTTAGGTATAAAAGAGCCACAGTTATTGTTGACTCTGTGGACTTTTGATTTTTCCCTTATTTTATTTTTACTATTTAACAAAAATTGCTATTTGTTTTCCTTTTTTAATTTATTATTCCTCACAAAACATGATATACAATTAATTGATACATTCCTAATATCGTTTATTTTATTTTATTTCATTTGCCTTGTTCTACTATTTATTCACACACTACACAATCTTCTCTTCTCTTCTTCTTTTTGCTTTTCGCCTTCTTCTTCTTCCCCAAGAACCCTAAATACATTTTCTGATTTTTTTTGATGATTTTGATCAGAAAAATTTGAAATCTGCTCATCTGATCGATCAAAGGAACTCGGTTTCTCATAGCCAAATGAATCTGGTACAATCTTTTTTTTTTATACTATAGTCTCTGATATTTTTCATGTGTATGTGTATCCCCTGTTTTTAATTTGTTCATATCAGTTTTATCATAAAATTCAAATAACTTTAATAATTTCTGCAGTTTGTGTTTTTTTTTTATATATAAAATTGGAAAAATATCCATTAGATTAAAGTTTTTGGTTTCAACCAAAATTTATAAGAAACAAGAAAATTTCAGAAGAATTTATCCTTTTTATATACAAATTTATGATTTCTACATAGAACACATATATGAATTTCATTATTAATTTCGATATAAAGAGTCAAACTTCTGCAGATTCATAATCTTTCAAAAAAGTAATTTTAGTTTTAAAAAAAGTAATTCAAAAATTTCTTCATTTCCTACATAAAACCTACAAATAAAAGTCAATAAAGTTTCAAATTTCTACAGATTTTTTTTTTCTGGATTATAATGAGGAATTCATCATAAATCTCTATTAATTTTTTTGCAAGTATAAATTTTAATAATCATTAATGATTGTTGTAGGGTGAGAAGAGAAGAAGTGATGAAGATTGGATTGACACACTACTGAACTCAGAGTTCTTTGGGATATGTATGAATCATAAGTATCTTAGAAAGAACGAGAAGAATGTGTTTTGCATTGACTGTAATGTCGAAATCTGTAGACATTGTTGTAGTACAGAAGCTGCTCATGTCCTCCATCGTCGTCTTCAGATCTGCAAATACGTTTATCAAGATGTTCTTCGTCTCCTCGATATCCAACAATACTTCGACTGTTCCGAGATTCAGGTTTTTTTTTTTTTTTTTTTCATTTATTTATTTAAGAAATCATTTTCAATAAAATAAATCATTTGATGCCAGCTGAGTCTTTAATTCTTGTTTTAGAGTCCATAAATTCCAAATTAATTTGATAAATATTTTGCTTTTCTTGTTTTGGTTTATGGCATTGAATGGCAATAATTTTTTTTGTATGGGAAAAGACATATAAAATAAATGGAGAAAAGGCAATACATTTGAATTCAAGGCCACAAGCAAAAGATGCAAGACCTTCTACAAAATCCAAGAATGGAGCATCATGTGTGACTTGTAAAAGATATATTCAAGATCGTCCTAATCGATTTTGCTCTATCTCCTGCAAGGTAAATTATGTTTTTTTTTTTTAAAGTTTATATTCCCCCAAAATATTTGGTTGTTACCTATATTATATTTCTCTAATTTTTTATTATTATACATTGGAACTGTTATCTATGAAAGGTAAACAATGTTTTACAGTAGTCTTGAAATACTAGAAAAAGTTAGCCTTTAGTAGATGAAGGAGTCATACATTGTTGACATAACATATAGGAGAACTATGCATGATTTGATTTGTACACATCTTCACCAGTACTACATTTTTATATATGTAGTCATTTATTTCAAGTTGGAAGATGCTAAATGTTTTATTTTAATATACATATATATAATATATATATGTTTGAAATAATTTTATGGACACTTTTAAACTGTTTTGACACGTAACCTACATTAACAAGTATCATTTATTAGTAAAATTAGTTTTGAATTTTATCTATTAGTATGTGAGTTGTAACAAACGTCAAGCACGCTTTAAAACGTTACATTTGGCATTATATCGTTTGAAATCGCATACAGGAATTTTTGTTTTTGTTTTGAGTTTAGAGCATGCTCTAATACTTTTTTTTTTGTTATTGCAGATTTCATCTCCTTCAAAAAAGCACAAATTCTGTTTTTCTCCAAGACTGGAACAAGGTGTTAAGGAGAAGGAAAACTCTAATCAAGAAGGAAGCTTAGAAGAAAAAAAATCGTGCACATCATCGTCCCTCACTGATGTTTCCGAAGATTCTGAAGTTTTATTGAGTAATTTTTCATTGAGACCACACATGAGAATACTCAAGAGAAAAGGAATTTCTCGAAGATCTCCTCTCTATTGACTTTTTTCTTTTCTTTTAATGGATTTTTTTTCATGAAAACTATATACATTATGTGTATTTTGTATTTGAATATCGGGTATCAATATTATGTTTAAAAGCTATTAAGTTTTAAAGAGAAAAAAATAGTGATGTTGTGACCAGAAAAAATGAAAAATAATAATAATAGTGATGTGTAATGGCAGGGGCGGATCCAGAAACAAATTTGATCGTGGGGCATAAATTATTTAATATTTAATATATTAAATTTATATTATATAATATTAAATAAATATAACTTTCTATTTTCTTATATATTTAAAAATTATTTTATTTAGTTTAAAAATATATTCAATTGCACATTATATATATTTAAAAGAAAATTATATCTAAACATATATTATATAAGGATTTTGTGCAGTATATTAACCTTTTACATCACCATTTCTTGCAACTTTATTCTTTAACTCTAAAAAAGGTAAAAAAAATTCGAGAAATCAGATATAATACACAATATAATCTTTCGTAATCACGGTAAAATTTGTAAAATATTGATAAATAGTATATCAAAACGAAGGTCTAACGATGAAGAGTTCAAATCTACATTTAAAATATTAAAAACTAATATATATGATTGCAGAAATGTTTAGAAGTTATATTATGTATTATTTTTGAATTCATATGATTAATTTTTGTACAATTAAAATGATTTATTTAAATAGAGTTCAACTATATATATATTAGATAAATTAAATATATAAATGTATTAAACTAATTAACTAGTTTTCCAATACTTTTTTAATTTAAATGTAAGTATAATTTAGAGTAGAAAAAAATATTAACATGTAAGTAGACATTACAAAAAGAAAATTGGTTGTAGGAAAGTCAAGAATCGAACTCCTCACCAAAGAAGATGCATGGGGCACCTAGATAACAATTAAGCTGTGTAACTAAATTAACCAAGTGTATTAGATAATTTTTAACAAGTAGCATGGAGCAAAGATCCGCCCCTGTGTAATGGTGTATGAGTGATTTATTTTATTATTCATCATGGAGAAAGAGAGATATGGGCCCAAAAAGTTTAGGTGTTCATGAGATTGTGTTGATTCACTGGAACCCACAAATTTAACTAACATAAAATAAGAAAAAGTGAATATTATATGCAATATTCTTAACACTTTTTGGGGGGATAAATTGATAGATACAGGTTCTGATGACAAATATGTATGCTGGAATCCATTCCTCGTAGAGACTCTTGAGTCATACAATTTTCTACGGATTTGTCATTTATAGTACCAACATAAAAACTATGAAAGTTGCACATAATAGTTCTTCCGATACACATTCACAAAATAAAACAGATTTTGATGCACCATCAAATACCCAAGACACATTTTTACGACCGTTTTAACTTGTCTTAATGTCCACATCGCCTACTATGTATATACATAATAGTCAGCCATCATCCACAACCAGTCAACCATCGTCCACAAAAGTGGTACATACGTATATTGACTATCATTTACAAATAACTGAGCACGATGAAATTTGGAAACTCTTAGCGCATAATCATTATTTTGTTCCAATATATAGAAAAATATCACCGCAAAATAATAAAACCAAAAAATCTAACATCTCCAAAAATTGGGCTATCTTATTTGAAGTGTTCAACGATTTTGATGGCGCAAACTTATAAACTACCCAAATCACATAAAATTTGGATATTTTTGCAAGATTAATGAATATTTTTATATACATATATTTAAGAGTCCTTTTTATTTGTTTGGTAGGAAAACGATTTAAGAGTCGTAGTCGTGTCTATCAAATAGATAAAAGAATGTATTTACAAATTCATTGGTGGTATATGCAAGCTTACGAAGATGTATAACAAATGGGTCTACGGCAACTTGTTGTTATATATATATATATTTGTTATATGATTATATTAGACAACTTTGTTTCTAAATTAAAATAGTATTACCCATCATTATCATTTCTTCTCTTTATTATAATATATACTAGTAATGTTAATAATTCATTACTAAAGAGATATACAGAACCGATTGACAAAAAGAAGAAGCGCGGAAGCATAATATATATCACGATTGTGATACATAATATTGATTTAACTCAAATATTTTTTGGCATGCTATAATTTATAAAATATCTGAAATTTAAGGGCAACATAACAAAAAGAAATTACAAAACTTAAACTCTACTAAATAGATAGATGAAATTTTATATATACTGTAAGTTGAAATTTGAATATATATACTAGTTTCATTTTGTGAAACTCCTAAAAGTTTATTGAATTATAAATTTTCTTATGTCAGTTAGAAATAACAAAAAAATTTAGAAAACAAATAAAGAAACCAAAAAAAAAAAATTTGACCACCTGGGGCTCACTAGTCAACAACATGGCGCGTTTATTGGGGCCAAAGACCTTTGTCGCGATCTTTGTCTCGAACAAAATTAAGACTAAACGAAATCAAAACTACAACAATATTCTAAACCAACTCAACAAAATAAAAATCTTTAATTAGGGATTAAATCATATAGCATTCCTCGTCTTATGGCTGGATCACTGTTATTGATAATTATTGAATCGCATTTATTTAAATAAAAATATAAAAATCAATGATAGAAAAAGAAGAATGATGGCCATAATGTTTTTGGCAGCAAAATCCACTTTCGAAAATCAGAATATCAAAATAGAAGTAAAAGTAATGCAAAAAAAAACAATTAAATGGGTATGATTATGGCAGACAAAAAGTAAAGAATAAAAGAGGAATGTTGTGAGCCAATTGAAGAGGATATGACAGATTTAAACTGAAGAAGGAGACGAGAGATTTGAGCAGTAGAGAATAATGCATGTGCTTCTTTAATCTCAATCTTATGCATGTTCCACATGTCATGTAATCACACATCTCTCTAAAATTTTCTCACTATTCTAACGAAGGCGGATCCAAAACAAATTTCATCCGAGACACAAAATTAAATAATTCTAAATAATTTCGTATTAGAGCTAAATAAAACGCTCAATAAAATGTTACTATACGTGTGTATAAGCCGTCGTCCTAAATTGGTGGTTAGCAATGTTAAATGTCAAAAGAATAATATATAAAATAGTGGTTAACAAAGGTTATAACTAGTGTTTTCTCATAACGTTTAGAATTCTAGTCGTAGATTACGTAAATTAATAGAGAGATAAGCTATCTACCGTGAGCGTAGTTCATGATGTACGAAAATAGTTTCAATCGTTGTCAAGATCTCTTTTAAATGATAGACAGTCGTCGTGAACTCAAAGTCTTGCAGTTGCGATCAACTGTCCAGAGTTGTTTATACATATATGTCTTTGGAAAATTAATGTCATATTGTTTTATAATTGTTTTTGAACATACATTTAACATAATGGATCTCTACACAGTTCTTTGAACCATTGCGTGTAGAACGAGTGAGCCAGTCAGAATTATGCACATGTTGATCTTACGATTTTTTTTTTTGATTAAATAGAACTCAATTATAAATAGACAATGTCGGCATCCTATTTAGTGTTAACATTCGGAACATATAAGTGATATCATTACGATTTGTTCGTTCTAGGTAGCAGCCCTCTTAGTTGTCACACAGCCTAATCTCTACTAACAGAACTTGTATGACAATGATCATATCTTCAATTACTAAGACAAACTTCTTGTTAAAGGATTTTTAAATTGAAATCCAGTTCCAAAAAAGACTAATTCAGCCACTAAAGCCTAAAGATTGTACAATTTATTCCAAGACAAATAGAGATACCAAATAGACGAAACGATGAAACTTTTGATAAGAATCGAATGAAATATTTATTTTTACCTGCATATATATAGGAGTGAAAGCCATATAATCGATGTCAGTGTCACAAACTCACAATCAACATTTTTGTTTACCACATAAAACTAGAGATTCATATATACAGATAAATCAAAGTTAAAAAAATCCAAGACCAGACCAGCTAACAAAAAAAAAACTGAAAAAGACACAGACCAAATATTGATCAAGGAGGATATGAGACCTTATCGAGTGTCCGTACGACCGTCCGTACAAGTCACTACTAATGGGATACGGTCCATGTAAAGCAAATAAGAACAGAGGCCTTTGTGATATCAAGACATATTGGAGAATAAGAAGAATCTAGAAGGGTTTGGATATGCAGAGAATCTCAGGGAGGTCACATGTTATCTTGGTTAACGAGATGAACAAGTCAAATAAGGAGCACAAGTCACTCTCATCAAAGACGTTCTGCAGAGCAACAACTCTTCATGTCCCTTTCTCTCTTAAATGTTTATGTAACGGCTATATGCTAGAGTTATGCCTATATATGTTATGTAACACACATTTGGAAAAAGTAATCTAAGTATTCTATTCTTTGTGTTCATTCTCTTTCACTATTTTTACAATTCTAACATGGTATCAGAGCTAGGTTGTTGATTCCTAACAACCTAACTCTTCTATTCTCTTATTTTTTTCTCGTTCTATACTTAAATCTCTCTGTTATATACTTAAATCTCTCTGTTTTCACTCATTCTGGTCATGGAAAGTTCAAAACCGCTTGTGCTACCTACGGTTCTTAAGGGAGGAAACTACCTTCTGTGGTCAAGAACCACCAGAACTGCACTTTGTGGGCGTGGACTCTGGAGTCATATCGAAGGAACCAGAGTACCAACGAAGACCACCAAAGAAGATGATAAAGAAGCCATCAAAGAAGACGAGGAAGTAGCTAAACTCAAAGAAGAAGCTAAATGGTTTCAAGAAGATCAGACTGTTCTCTCCATACTCCAAAACTCACTTGAAGCTCCTATTCTCGAAGCTTACTCGTATTGTGAGACTGCTAGTGAGTTATGGGAAACTCTCAAAAATGTTTTTGGCAACATCTCCAATCTCACTAGAGTATTTGAAGTCAAGAAAGCTATCAATGATTTAACTTAAGAAGATATGGAATTCAACAAACATTTTGGGAAGTTTAGGTCCCTTTGGGCAGAATTTGAAATGCTCAGACCAAACACCATGGATCCCATAGTGCTCAACGAAAGAAGAGAACATGACAAGGTCTTTGCTCTGCTTCTTACTCTGAATCCAACGTTTAACGATCTCATAAAGCATATCCTGAGGTCGGATAAACTGCCAAGTCTCGTCGATGTCTGCTCCCAGATTCAGAAGGAACAAGGCTCACTAGGTCTCTTCAGCGGGAGAGGAGAGATATCAGTGGCAAACAAAGGGGCCTACCGACCTGAGGAGAAGCGATCAAAGGTGGGGTGTGAACACTGCAAGTGTAAGAATCACACCAAGGACAAGTGCTGGTTCCTGAATCCTCATCTCAGACCAAACATCACGAACAAGGAGCCAAGAGCTAATTTAACACAAGTCAAGACCGAACAAAGTGTAGCAGGCACATCAAAGAATGCAGAGGAGATGACAACTGGAGACTATGTGAAGAAATCAGACCTGGAAGCTCTCTTCAAATCCTTAGCCGCTATGAAGGACTCTGGTAAAACCTTTTTCACTCATAGCTCAAGTAGGTCTCTAGTTGTTGATTCAGGTGCATCACACCATATGATTAGTAACTCGAGCTTACTTGATGATATTAAACCGGCTAGAGGCAATGTTATAATAGCAAATGGAGATAGAATCCCAGTTCAAGGAGTTGGTAACTTAAAGTTTTTTGATAAAAACTCAAAGGCATTTTATATGCCTGAGTTTACATCCAACCTCCTCTCTGTTTAAAGGGCAACAAATGATTTAAAATGTTATGCTATCTTTGGGCCTAATAATGTTTACTTTCAGGATATTGAGTCTGGAAATCTACTTGAAGGAGGTGGTAGCAAAGAAGGGATACAAATGCTTTGATCCTACCAACAACCGTATGGTGGTGTCCAGAGATGTCAAGTTCATTGAAAACCAAGACTACTTTGATAAGGGGGATTGGAATGATTTAAAGAATTTGGCAACACCAACTGATCAATCTGCTACTCTGAAGTTCCTGCTTGATCACATCGGTTCTTCACCAAGATCACCACTAATACAGCAAGAGCAAGAACCTGCTCCTGCGAATCTGGAAGAACCCTCCTCTGATCACACAAATGACAATCAAGAACTCCAGGCGGATCCACCAACTTCACCTGCAACAATGGTTTGTGAGTCCAAGGGGGAGACAATGAATCTACCTGCAGAAACAGAGGAGCTTGAACCGACTCACCAACCATTGCGACGTAGTGCTCGTACGAGATCACATCCATCTACATGGAGAGATCAACAATTTTATTATAATAGTCAAGCGGTAGCTCATCCGATTCAAGCATTTTGCTCTCTTGCTCATCTACCTGCAGAACTTCAAGTATTCTTGGGAAAAATTGATGAACATGATATTCCAAGAAGCTATGAAGAAGCTAAGGAAAGTAAACAATGGCTTGATGTAGTAGATGATGAAGTAGGAGCTATGAAGAGGAATCACACGTGGGATGAAGCAGATCTTCCACCAGGAAAGAAAACCGTGAATTCGAAATGGATATTCACCATCAAATATCTAAGTAATGGGGATATAGAACGATACAAAGCTCGATTGGTGGCCCGCGGCTTTACACAAACCTATGGAGAAGATTACAGAGACACATTTTCTCAGGTTGCTAAACTTCACACGGTAAGAGTTGTGCTTTCATTAGCTACTAACTTATCTTGGGAGTTATGGCAGATAGATGTGAAAAACACATTCTTACAAGAGGAACTCAAGGAGGAAGTTTATATGACTCCACCACCTGGTCTTGAATATATAATCACACCGGGGAAAGTGTTACGATTGAGAAAAGCTATATACAATCTTAAACAATCACCAAGGGCTTGGTATCATAAGTTAAGCTCTACACTCACAAGTCATGGCTTTAGGAGATCACATGCTGATAACACTCTGTTTACTCTTAAAAGTGAGAAAGGTATAGTGGTTGTTCTCATTTATGTTGATGACTTAATCATATCTGGAGACAACACTGAAGGTATTCAAAAAGTTAAAACTTTTCTCAATTCAGTGTTTGATATAAAAGATCTAGGGGAGCTTAAGTATTTCCTTGGGAATTGAGATATGTCGCTCTCCGGAGGGACTGTTTCTATCTCAGAGGAAATACACACTTGACTTATTATGTGAGACAGGAAAGTTAGAAGCAAAACCAGTGGACACACAACTACCAGATGGGTATCAGGTTGAGAGAACAAAGCCTCCATATGAGAACCCTTCTCGCTATAGAAGACTGGTAGGTAAGCTCATATACTTAACACTTACTAGACCTGACATCTGTTATGCAGTAAACCAGGTTAGCCAATACATGAAAGCACCAACCATCTATCATTGGAGCCTAGTAGAGAGGATTCTTCACTATCTCAAAGGAAGTCCAGGCCAAGGTATCTGGATGGGGAAGAACTCAAATACATATCTCGTGGGGTATTGTGATGCTGATTGGGGCGGTGATCGAACTCATCGACGATCAACAACAGGGTACTGCACGTTTATTGGAGGAAATCTCGTGACTTGGAAAACGAAGAAACAGAAGGTTGTATCAATGTCAAGTGATGAGTCAGAATACAAAGCCATGAGAAAGCTAACTACAGAGCTCACCTAGCTCAAGGCACTCCTCAAAGAACTAGGCATTGAGTCATCTACACCTATCCCAATGCCCTGCGACAATGAAGCTACAATTCACATCGCAACCAATTCAGTGTTTCATGAAAGAACCAAGCACATTGAACTGGATTGTCATAAGGTCAGAGAGAAGATTGAAGAAGGGGTAACTCTCCCTTGTCACACACCAAGCAGAGATCAGCTAGCTGATATTTTTACTAAAGCCGCAAGACACAAGGTCTGATCAAACATCTATGGCAAACTTGGACTTGTGGACCTTACTCGGCCTTGATCTCAAATCCTCTCTCTGTAAAAATCACACTCTTTTTCCCTTGATATAGTTTTTGTCCTATAAGGTTTTTCTATCTCAAGGTTTTTAATGAGGTGATGGTTTACGGAGCTCCAAGTTCAGCCATGTTCATCGGCTAAACTTGAGGGGTAGTATTAATCAAGGAGGATATGAGACCAATGCAATAAGGTCGAGTGTCCGTACGACCGTCAGTACAAGTCACTACTAATGGGCTACGGTCCATGTAAAGCAAATAAGAACAGAGGCCTTTGTGATATCAAGACATATTGGAGAATAAGAAGGATTAGAAGGGTTCGGATATGCAGAGAATATCAGGGAGGTCACATATTATCTTGGTCAACGAGATGAACAAGTCAAACAAGGAGCACAAGTCACTCTCATCAAAGACGTTTTGCAGAGCAACAACTCTTCATGTCCCTTTCTCTCTTAAATGTCTCTGTAACGGCTATATGCTAGAGTTATGCCTATATATGTTATATAACACACATTTGGAAGAAGTAATCTAAGTATTCTATTCTTTGTGTTCATTCTCTTTCACTATTTCCGCAATTCTAACACCAAGTCTCCTTAATAAGCTGAAACAGTTAAATAAAACCGGTCTTGTCACGTCACTTATTTGCGATTTGGTACACTCTGGTTCGATCGGTTGACATACGCCTCCTATCAAACCTGAGCTCTTCCAGGATAGCGAGGGAAGGGAATAACGTCTCTAATGTTGTCCATTCCTGTAGCGAAGAGAAGCATACGCTCCAAGCCGAGTCCGAATCCAGAATGCTTCACTGTTCCATGACGTCTCAAGTCAATGTACCACTTGTATTGCTCGAGTGGTAGACCCATCTCCTCCATTTTTTCAATGAGGTCCTCCACCCATTCTTCCCTTTGGCTTCCACCAATGAGTTCTCCAACCTTTGGAACGAGGACATCAAATGCAGCCACTGTCTTTCCATCATCGTTGAGCCTCATGTAGAAAGCTTTGATCTCTTTCGGGTAGTTATAGACAATAAGAGGCTTTTGATGAAACAAGACCTCTGTCAAGTATCTCTCATGCTCAGATGCTAAGTCGATCCCCCACTTCACTTGGTTCTCAAATTTCTTTCCTTGAGCCACAACTTCCTCAAGTAAGGCTATTGCTTCCGTGTATGTTACTCGATCAAACTTGTCAGTCAAGGTAACTGATTCTAGCCTTTTAATGCAGTCTTCGTCAACATTGTTTGCCATAAGTTGCATGTCATCACCACTCTTATCAAGCAACGAATTGCACATGCCTTTGACAAGTGCCTCTGCGCAGTTCATAGCCTCCTCTACACCGGCAAAAGCTAATTCAACCTCAACCATCCAGAACTCAGCAAGATGCCTTGTGTTGTGAGACTTCTCTGCCCTGAACGTGGGGCCAAAGGTATACACATCTCCCATACTGCAAGCATATGTTTCCGCGTGTAACTGACCAGAAACTGTCAGGAAAGCTTGCGGACCAAAGAAATCTTGGGAATAATCAAATTTTAATCCTTCAGACTTAAGCGTTGACCTCTCTTCAACCTTAGAGAAAGTCTCCTCCTTTTCTTCGGTTATCTCTAGCTTGCTTGCTTGTCAAGCTTCAGCTTCCTCCTTGACAATGAGCTTGGCAGCTTCCCTCTCCAACTTGTCAGATTGTTTCATCATGGTAGTCACTTGGAACAATTCACCAGCACCTTCACAATCACTTGTTGTGATGATAGGAGTGTGAATGTGACATATATCATGTTCATAACAGAAACGGTGGGCAGCAAGAGTAATCTCACGTCGGATTCTTGTAACTGCTGCCATCGTGGTGGTCCTTGCACGAAAGTTAGTATGGTCTCTCAGATGCTCTAGAGTCAGCTTCTTCTTATGAATCGGGTACTTAACCGGATCCACCGTTCCAACATCAGTCACCTTCTCGGCGCTAAGCTCAATCTTCTGCTTCGTATCTTTGCCTTGCGGAGGAAGCTTCAAACACCCATCAACGGTCAGACTAGTCCCCGTCGCAACCAACTTGGAGAGATGTGAGTATACAGAAGCATCAACCTTGACCTGAAGATTCGCTGCGCAGGTTCCATCGTTCACTTCAAGAAAAGCAAAAGTCCCTTTTCCTTGCGCCCTTCCCGATTTAACCCACCCGCTAATTTGGACCTTCTGACCTGCAAGTCCAGCTCCGTCGTCGGGTCGATCCACAATCCATCGAATACGGGTCCGAATCGAAAAGGGGGATTTCTGCATCGTCGATGACGAGGCTCCATCCTTGTCTGGCGAAGGTATCCTATCAATATCACTCATTGTTCGTAAGCCCTAAAGAGGTTAAGGTACTAAGACCAACTCCACTCAAGAACTTGGATCAAGATTCTCTTAATTAAACTAATCATATTATTAATATTAAATTAATCAAATCAATCCATTAACAACTTAAACTAAATCACTCTTCCACTCAAGAACCTCTATCAAGGTTGCTTAAGGCTTAAGCATTAAAATAATTT
>NC_025690.1:447547-541842 GCF_000633955.1 Camelina sativa | reverse complement strand
GCAAGAGTAATCTCACGTCGGATTCTTGTAACTGCTGCCATCGTGGTGGTCCTTGCACGAAAGTTAGTATGGTCTCTCAGATGCTCTAGAGTCAGCTTCTTCTTATGAATCGGGTACTTAACCGGATCCACCGTTCCAACATCAGTCACCTTCTCGGCGCTAAGCTCAATCTTCTGCTTCGTATCTTTGCCTTGCGGAGGAAGCTTCAAACACCCATCAACGGTCAGACTAGTCCCCGTCGCAACCAACTTGGAGAGATGTGAGTGTACGTACAGAAGCATCAACCTTGATCTGAAGATTCGCTGCGCAGGTTCCATCGTTCACTTCAAGAAAAGCAAAAGTCCCTTTTCCTTGCTCCCTTCCCGATTTAACCCACCCGCTGATTTGGACTTTCTGACCTGCAAGTCCAGCTCCGTCGTCGGGTCGATCCAAAATCCATCGGATACGAGTCCGACTCGAAAAGGGGGATTTCTGCACCGTCGATGACGAGGCTCCATCCTTGTTCGGCGAAGGTATCCTATCAATATGAACCATTGTTCGTAACTTCGTAAGCCCTGAAGAGGTTAAGGTACTTGAGAAGATTCATAGGGGGGTATTGAACTAATATTTTAAAGGATTGTAGAAGATTCTTAAAATCTGTTGTTATTCAACTAAGATTTAAGTAAATTCCTTTAAAATAATTCAGAATCCCTTGTTATTAAATCAACAATTTATAAAATCAACCTTAAATCTTCTGTTATTCAAAAAAAAAGAAAAGAGATGATCGATTTGTGCAAACCTTCAATCAGAATATATTTTTCTGGGAAACAACACTAGGAGAGAAGGATCGATTACAGTCTTGAAGCTTCATTCCTGAATCAAAACACCAACATCTCTGTTTGGTAAGCTAGCTGCGTTCGTCGCTTTAGGTGCGCATTCTCTCTCGCTCTCACACATTTGTTTGACAGTCAGTCTTCCAGACCATAAATAATTCTTCAATATATGACAGTTCAAAAAAATTCAGACGGAGGAGGCAAAAGAGTCAGGTACGGAGCTCAAGGGAAGGGCCTCATCTTGGAATAGGTTGCGAGGTGCTGGATAAGACTGATGGTATGTGCTTTGACTGAAATGATAGTTACTTGGTTTTGTAGTATCGGCTTCTTTTGCTATGAGAGCCTCTCTTAGTTTTAGAAGTTACAAGTAATTTACGTTTTTATATGCATTCGACAACATTGGATCATTTGTCACAGGTTTACTTTTATTTTCAGATGCTCATTCTGCTAGAAGTGAGAAGAGCCGAATACCACCTGGAAAGCATTATGAAAGAAATGGGGGTGCTGAGTCTGGTCAAAGAGTTCCTCCTGGCACGAGTCCTGTAGATGTGCAATCATGCGGTGATCCAGATTATGTGCAGTCGATAGCTGGAAGTACAATGTTGCAGTTTGCAAAAACGAGGAAACTATCTATAGAACGGTCGGACTTGAGGAAGTATGTTTGACGCTGCTGTAGTTCTCTGGGAAATTGGGCTCAAAGTTGGCTACTTGCAGGTTGCATTATTTTGGATATGTTCTGGGAAAGTGGCCGTAACTTTTAAACTGTAGATCGAAATCATCATCTGCTCTTTCCTGTGTCATTGTATGACTGTTTCTGATATTTCCACCAAATTGCATCAAAACTGATGAAAAGGCACAATTTTGTGATATTTTGGTTTATTTTGGATGTTTTATATCCTGAATTGTGGTAAAACCTTTACTAACCGTTAAAATCACGATCCCACCGTTGAATATTTAGGTTGTCAGACCGTGAAGCTCCCCACCAAATCTCAGCTCGATCAGGTAAGTTTTGGACCACCAAACGCTGTTCCAAGGAGATAACCTCGAATCTGATTTCTAGGGTTGCAGGTTCGTACTGTTTCAGATATTTCTTGCGCAGGAAGCAAACCACATAACTTCTTGAATATAACTCCGATCGGACTGCGGTCAGTTGTAACGAGCTCGTGGCTTGATAGGGAACGCTCTGGTGATTTTAGATTGATAAACCGATGTCAAATCCGGCGCCCGACGAGCCTCCAAAGTCGCCTCTTCAAACTGTTCTTATTTCCTTCTTAACTCTTTCTTGTTCTTCTTTTCTCCACCTTCCAGTTACTCCGTCGTTGCTCCTCCACCACCACCGAGGCTTTCCACGGCCATGACATTGATAAACAGACCCCACCAGTGTTCCCAAAAGCTCCATGACGTCTACTTCTCTCCCCTCTCTACACATCCCATTCTCTCACAAAATAAACCAAATATCACAATTTTGAATGTGTTGTTGAAAATATTTGAGTCAAATTTTCCTTTTTTTTTTGTATTGTGAAATATTCTAAAGTCATTCAAAGTTTATAACAAAATCTCACAAAGTCACATTTCATTTTCTTTCTTTTTTAATATAAAAACTCTAAAAATAATCAAATCTTCTAAAATCTTATTAAAATATTTTAAAATTCTAAAATATTAAAATCCTACAGAATCCTTTAAAAATCAAGTTCAATACCCCCTTTTAGGTCAACTGGTGACATGTTGTCCTATGGGAAGGTTGTTAAAGGGTGAGGACCAGAGTTCGAGGAATGCCTGGCGCACCAATAACCTACTGGTGGATTGGGATATCTAGAGTGATGGGTTAGGATCGATGCCCTGCAGGGCCAGCTTGGGTCCGTTTGGGCGGCTAATAGTGGGCTAGCAGGGTCCACGGACGGTCCGTTTGGGCGACTAGCGGTGGACTAGTGGTGTCGATCGACACTCTAACCAAAATTCTAGAAATTGGTTCGCGGGCGTTACAATTATACTAAACTTACCACTCTATGGGAAGAATTGAAGAATTTTGAAGAGTTACCTACCTGTATTTGTGGAGGATGCAATTGTGGATGTAATGATCGATGAATTCAGTTGTATGAGAGGCGTAATACTGTTAGGTTCTTGATGCGTTTGAATGAATCCTTTACTTAAGCTCGCCGTCAAATACTTATGATGGATCCACTTCCATAGTTCACCAAAATTTTTAACTTCATTTCTCAAGATGAGCAATAGAGGTGCTTGAATTCTCCACTGCATGTACCAGAGTCTCCTGTGTTTCAAGCTATCGTCAGTTATCAGAAACCAAAAGGATTTCAACAAGGAAGACCTCGTCGTCTTTGCACTCACTGTGGTTTGCTTGGTCACACAGTAGCACACTGTTACAAACTCCATGGATATCCTCCTGGATACAAAGTGTCCCCAAACTCTGGCTACAATGCAAACAAGTCTAAATGTAATCTCACACCACCTAATGGAGTTCATATGGCGTACTCTCAGCCCTCAGAACAGATGATTTACTCTCAATCTACAGAACATAGTCCACAAGTTCATATTCCACATAATCATGCTATCTCCTATAATCGTATTTCCTACCATCCCACTAGATATTCCTCTCGACAATCTTCTATTGGAAACATTACTGGCGTATCCTACACTCTGTTGGAAAAAATTCTGCTGGTATTAATAATGGAACTTCTCCAATGATTAATCATCATGTTAACATAGTGCATTCTAGAAGAAATTTTACTCATGGCAGTAGTTCTCATGGTGGAGAACAAATTACTCAGCTGGTTACTCAACTGAATAGAAAACTTCAAGGTTCTTTGTATCAAGTCATACATTTAACGCTCGTCTCACGACCTCACAGTTCTATTTCAGCTCAAGGTACTTCACTTGTACCTTCTCACTATATTTCTGCTTTCGAACCAGTCTTATTCTTCAACATGTTTTCTTTGTTCCGTCCTTTCATTTAAATCTCGTTAGTGTTAGTTCATTAACAAAAATAAACAAAAAATTTATCTGTGCATTTTTATCATGATTCTGGTTTCGTTCAGGGTCATACTCAGGAATGGATGATTGATGAAGGGGATCAATACAATGATTTCTATCTCTTACACCATCAACACCTTCCTAATACAAATCATCATGTTGATTTCATTGTTGTTTCTCCTGAGCTTTGGCATCATTGTCTTGGTCATACATCTCTTTCAAAAGTTAAGACTCTGTCTTCAAATTTAAATATTCCTCAAAAAACTTTCAGAATTTTATTGTAAAGTTTTTTATATGTCAAAACAAAACTGATTGTCTTTTGTTTCAATTAATAAAAACATTGATGAACCTTTTTCTATGACGATGCTTGTGATCCTTTTCATGTTACATCTGATAACATGATTTTCAGCCAGGGTATCAATTCACTATGCATTTGCAGTATAAAGGGTTATGAATCAAAATGGTTGTATGCTAGCATATAGAATGCAATCAAAACTATGCAAGTCAAGCAAAGTAATAAAAGGGGTTTTGCCTAACAACCTAATATGAACATAAATAAAAGGAATAAAACAAAGAATTACTCGACAGAGGTACAAGATGCAAGTAGTCAAGTACCAGATCGAGTAGGTGATCGGAAGACAATAAAATAAGAACATAATGATGAACCAATCGAATGCCCACACGATGCAAGTGATCGAGTACTAGATTAGGTGAGGGATTGAGTTAATGCAAAAACTGTAAACAATCAAATACGAAAGCTCCTAAGGATGGGGTAATCGGTTCATAAGTATTCCTAATCAACCTAGAATGTTTTACATGCCTCAAGCAATCTATTTTCTAGACAATGAATCTCTAATCCGTGCTAATCCACTCTCGTGCTATAAACAGTCAAACTCAATCACTCCCTTACCAAACTCTCGTTGGAGAAACATGACCAAGCATGCATTAATATCCAATTCACTATTGTCAATAAATCCCTTACTCATCTAATCTCTTAGGCTAAGTGAATAAATCTCTACCATTAGTTAATTCAAGCATTTCATCGAACATCTCTCGGTGCGGAAACACCTAGGATCTAATCTCAACCTCTCAGTCTAAAACCAGCATTAAGAACACTAATTCAGAAGGGAATCTTTATAAAAATAATCAAGCTAAAACATCCTAACCGATTAGGAATACGTATTCGCCTATCCCATCTCTAGAAACTTTGGTTCACTACTCAGATCTCATCATAATCGACATAAAAGCATAAACGAATGAGAATTGCATAGAATAAAAATAGATGATGTATTGAAAAGAAACAAAATGTAATACAGAATCAACATGAAAGAGTTGTAAAAACGGAATATAAGAAATCCTAACAAAGCTTAAAAAAGAGTATGATCGGTTCTCTCTCTCTCTCTCTCTCTCTCTCTCTCTCTCTCTGTCGTGTGTGGCGTCTCTGTGTCGATGAAATAGGAATGGAAACCCTTTGACCTAGCCTCACAACCATCATCTGAAGTCCTACACGAGGTTAGGGTCGAGCACCTCCTCGGGTTGGAATTCTGGTAGTTCCACTTTTGAGCTTAGATCCACTTGATCAGGTTAAGGCCTCAGCTTGTTCTTCTTGCACGATCACACCATCAGGTACATGCTCGAGTCTGTGTAAATAAAAGTTCAAGAAAGAATTCAAAATCACAAAATGAGACAAACTATAATGAAATCATATTTAGAAGTGGTTAGATGAAAATTGTACCTCATGGGTTAGTGAAGAATTTTACTACAAGAAAAAATGAATATTGTTACCAATTTAACGGTCATAATATATAAATATTTCGTCACAAAATTTTCATTATGACTAAAATGATACGATTTTCACCATGTCACAATAAAATGGTCACAAATCCATGTAGGTCTCAAAATAGTACAATTTTTTTTTGTGACAATTGTTAATGGTGACAATTCGTCACCACTTGGTGACGATATTCAGATAGTCATAAAGACGTGACAGATAATATTGTAATTAATATGCCACAAAATGTGACAAAAAATGGTCACATATTTGTCACATATTAATACCATATATAAGTCACTGATCCATTACATGTTGCCACCAAAATATGGTCACTGATCCGTTACATGTTGCGACCAAAATATGGTCACAAATCCATCAGAATCCATCAGAATCCATCACTATATTATAGTCATACATTCGTCACAATTTTTGTGACCTTTTTTCTTACTGCACTTGTAACAAATTGTTACGTTACTAGGACAGTGAAACTACAGACAAGTTTAGTTACAAACGGTTCCACAATCGCCATATTTTTAAAAATATTAAACAGTAGAATAAATCATTAAAAATTAAAAATAACATGCAAAAGATAATATTTACATAACAAACTAACATCCAAATACAAATTTAATCCATAAAAAACAACTTAAAGAAAATACAAACTAGCATCCAAACACAACTCAAAGAAAATACAAACTAAATAATAGCAAAGATACATAGAAACCATAATAACTAGATAAGGTGGAAACGACAGTATTGGACCTCTTAGTAGTGGAGTTGGATCTAGGCATTTTGACTTGTAAAAGTTTCAACAAGTTTTTCCATAGCTTCAAGTCTTTTCTGAATTTGCTGATTTTTTTCAAGACTCTTTTTAAGATCAGCTTCCATCTCTTCTAGTCGATGTGTTATCGTCTCTACTTCTTCAGTTTGTGGTGCACTTGAAGATGCACCAACAGGTGGTATAGCTTCACTTATTGCTCCAAGTCCAAAGATATGTCCTTGTTTAGATGATCCCACAACCTAGAAAGATAGACCAAATACATAAGCACAAACACTACAAAATAACTAAATAGCTTGTAGCAGCCTCCATGCTCGCTAGCGTGTATCCATGGTCTTCATCGGCACCAGTGAGTGTCGGGATCAGCTTATTCAAAAGCTCGGTAATGTGCACAGACGACTTGCTCGGACCAGCATCCGAGTGGTGGGTCGGGTAGGGCATCGCGTAGCTCATCGAGTATGGCATCAGGTAAGGGATATGGTAGGTCTGAGGGAAGGGACTCAATTGGTCGCCTTGAGGTGGCATCAGATAGGCCATCGGGTACGGTCCGAGATAAGAACCTGAATGGTCACCCGAGTAGGTGCTCAGATGGGTCATCAGATAGGGCATCGGGTACCCCATCGGGTTAGGAGTTGGGTAGGCATCCGAGTGACTCATGCGTGATCTTTCAGGTCTGATTCTATTGTCCTCTACATGTGGCTCATATGATGAAGTCCTATGAGGTTTCGCAGGTGCAGCTAGGCCGCGTGGTCCCCTAACTGGTCAGCTCCTCCCATCTAGGTGGATGTATAGGCTGGATCTGGAGCTGAGGCACAAATTGCCTTGTCCTGAAGCTCCCTGATCTGACCTCCCATCACTTTTACTGTTCCGATAAGGTTTTTGACCTTTCTTGCCGAAAATCTGTTCATCCTCTTCAACCATCCAATCTTCCTATGCGCCTCCCTAACTCCTACTGGCTGATTTTGGCAGCAAATATTCAAAGTCAAACTTCTCTGGTTCTTCTCCCTGACCTTGTCTTCTTGTTTATCCTTTTATCACCCTCTGATTCCTCTTCATGGTTGTACAACACCTCCAACAGAGATGAGAAGTCAATGTTCGCGCCAAGCTGAATCTTAGTAGTGGCGATATTGGGTAGGATCATCTGAGCTGCTCCTATTGTGGGATGAATGAACTTGAATAGCAGCATGTCATTGGGCTTCTCATAAGCCAAAAGTTGAGCCAGAGTGACGTAATCTACATCTAGCCATCTCGGATAGTGCACAACACCCTTTAGAGGGACCTCACAAGCTACTAGTATCGGTGTAACCAGACCACCTATTGAGATTTCTCCTGATCCTCCCCTTCTTTCGGTTTTCATGGCCCAAGTCTTCAAATACAAAAACTGGTCAAGTAATACGAATACCATGCTAGTGTTTGCTACATCCCCAACTAGTTGTCTACCATCCCTAATACTATCCAACACTCCACAAAGGGCTACGTCTAACAACTGCAGATCATGATCATTCACATTCCCTGATTCTTCCTAGTGAAAACTGTACAAGCTAGGGATTTGTAGAAATTCCTCAAAACAAGGCTCCTAATCTGAGCGGATTTGGAGCTAGTGGATTGGTATATAAGCTTTTCTCCTACCATCAGCCATAGAGAATTTATCTCCTCTTTGTCAACTTCCATAACTTGACTAGTTCTGAAGCCGTACAACGTCTCCATCTCTTTAAAGGTTAGCCGATACTCATTGTTGTACACTGGGAAGGTGCTGAACCCAATTCCCCTATCGGGTTTGATCTCCGGGTAGTACTCAGAATAGTGAAGTCTTAGCATGGTGAGGAAGTGAACCATCTCCTCTTTGTACGCCTCCAAGGTTGTCCTTATCAACTGGCTTATGTGGCATATGTCGAAGAGGAAATCAACGTCTCTTGCCATCCCCAGCTTCTTCATGGTCTCGCGGTGGGGATAGTGGGTTCCCATAAAGCTCATCCTCCAGAGGATTTTGGGCAGCTTCAACGAGATTCTATTTCCTTTCGCTTCAGCCTCCTCAAAGCTTTCTTGGTCTGCTCAAGATGCTCCTCCTCTTTACCAAAAAAATAAGCGCACTTTCGTGATATAGGTGGTCAAATTATTATTTTAAACCTCTCTGCATTTCCCTCAAAACAGGGTGCCACACCATGTAATGGTAGAAATCTTCCATAATATATATACCAACTATCACATTTTGAATCTTCATTAAGGTCCTCATTTCCTTATCTAGTCTTTTTGCAGCCAACTAGTCATGCAAAAAATTTCGACCAATATGGAGCTCAATATTTAAGAGAGACATCCAACTTCTGTTCAGAGTATTTTTCTAAGAGACTCGGGATATAGTGGATATAGAAATTTTTTTGCTTGGTTGCTCGGGTTAGAATCTCTTTTGATGCACAAATTTACGTCAGGTTGGTGAAGTCTGAGCTAGTTCACTTGGCACAGAAGTAGTTAGCCTAATTGTGTTCTTACTTTTGGTTAATGCAGATGTGTTACACTTATATATGCTTCTGGCTATGTAATATGCTTATGACTAAAAAATGAAATATATATTCTGCGGAATCAGTACATGACTATTAGAATAAGATGTGTCATTGAATTAGATTTTGACGAATGGCAAAAGATGTTGTAAAATGTGGTATCACTAAATTATCTATATGTTTATCATGGAAGGTAGATCCATCCTCAGTTTTTACTTTTTAATAATTTAAACACGATGAGTTGGTCTTAGAAAGCATCTATAAAGCTTTTATTTTGAATACAACATTAATTAAATTAAAAGAAAAGATGATTTTAATGTTTAAATGAGTATTTTAATTAATTTATAGTAAATTTATATTATTTTTAGTTAATTTCAAGAAAAAATAAATCCGAAATAGAAGATGAAAACCTAAATTTAACAAAGAGTGTCTATAATTTAATATATTCGACAACAACCACACAACAAATATTAAAGAGAGAAGTCAAATACAACTGGTTTTTGATAATATTATGATGGTATTTAACAGGCTTCGGTGCATAAACAACAAGGGAAAGCTCCGTCGAATTCGCAGTGTCCGCTTTCAAATTTCTCAAATTGTTGGCAGATGATGGCACAATTGTTATCGCTTAAGCACACACCTGAGAAACGGTCGCTCCGTGTCTTGCATATGTTATCCGCCAAACCCATCTCTATATATATTAAAAAAACATTCTAGCATATGTGTGTTAGTACTTGGACATTAATTTCTATAATAAAAATATATACTAGTTTTGATTTAACAACTAAATTCACATATTTGAATGTATGATAATTTAGATACTCTATAATGACATGAGTATTGAACCTGTAGTGGCAGCAAGAAAGATAAAAGAGATCAGAAAAAGGGCTGAAAGAACACGGTTTGAGAGCTTCATTTTCTGAGAGACAGAGTGAGAATATTTTGGAGAGATCGTTGGAATTAATTAATTGTTGTGTAGGAACAAGAGCTGTTGTTGGTGGTACTATATATAGGCAACAAGGACTCAATATCTTACATAATATTTTAAATTTGTTGATAACCAACTTATAAAAATTAACCTATGATATACATATAACTTGTTTTTCCAACTAAACATTAAATTAAATTAAAAGATAACTCCTAGATTGTTTGCTCAAACAGGAGGATAAGAGTTTACAAAAGAAATTTTAGAAATTAAAGAGATATATACCTCTTTTTCACATTTATATTCTAAAAAGAAGTTTTAATACATCTTTATCTATTTGATTTGATTATAGTATGTTACAATATCTAAGAAACATATATTTTTAAAGCAAATTATCTTAAACTAAAAATAGTTGTAGGATAGAAGAAAGCATTCCAATATTTCTTTTGTCTTTTTATCACATATGCCATATATTCCTAAAATGTATTTATGTATTTTAATAAACATAATTCACATGAAATTATTATTAGATATTACCTAATGATATTATACAAATCAAAGCAAATTCTTCTATTACCTTGTGCTTTGAAATTGTGTTTTTATACATATTTATTTAACCTGATTTATTTCTCTTTTTTTTAAAAAAAATTTAAATACAAAATCAACATCAATATGATGTACACATAAAAATTTAGATTATAAATTCTGAGTTAGAGATTGATTGCAGCCCCTCACTGGAGGCCATGTGTAACGCGTCGACCGTCACCTTTCTTAGTGGGCCCCATTTCCATTGCCGGTCCATTTGCCACTTTGCTTAAATGGGCTCCACATCTTCTCACTAGGTCTGTGGGACCACCCATGTTTGAAGGTCGGTTTGCAACATTTAGGAGGCTTTAAAGACTTGATTACCATCTCTACAAATCACCATATGATCTTTCTCTTTGTTTTCCCCTCACTCACACAGTTCCGACCATCATTTTCCGGAAGGTCACCATCTTAAAAATATTCCATCTCAAGTATGCTAACTCTGGAGTTCTCTCAGGACTCTTGACCGATTTGGTGATATAGGTGGTCAAATCATTATTTTAAACATCTCTGCATCTCCCTCAAACCGGGGTACGTGTCACAATTCACCCCACTAACAGATCGCAACGTTCTTGTTACGCACCAAGACAGTCACCCCAGATCGTGTAAACCCACCATACCACACTCGTCTGTGTTTGGCTCTAGTACCACTTGTAACGCTCTGACCGTCACCTTTCTTAGTGGGCCCGTGTCCACTCCTGGCCCATGGTACCACCTTTCTTAAATGAGTCTCAAATTTATCTCACTAGGCCTGTGGGCCCACCCATATTCGACAGTCGGTTTGCTACGTTTGAGAGGCTTAAAAGACTTGTTTACTGTCCCTACAAATCACCACATGATCTTTTCCTGTGTTTTGTCTTCACTCGCACAGTTCCGACAGTCACTTCTCGGATGGTCATCCATCCTGAAACTACTCCAGCTCAAGCACGCTTTAACTGTGGAGTTCTCTCAGGACCTCTGAACAATAAGATAAATGCACTTTTGTGATCAGTACCGGCCCAACACTGTGGGCTGCCTAAAGCCAAAAAATTTTTGTTGCCCCTTTGAGTTATAAAAACGTGCATATATTATTGCTACCAAGCTTCGAACCTGCATCCTTATCATCTAAAGAAACAAGGGACAAGCACTTCACTACGACGTTTATTTGTTATTGATGCCCCAAAATGTTGTATATATTTTGGCGCCTAAATCCCTTGCTTCATTGGCTTTAGGTCAGGGCCGGCCCTGTTTGTGATATAGGTGGCCAAACCAATTCATTTAAATCTCTATGCATGTCCCTCTAATTGGGGTTTCACACCATGTAATGGTACAAATCTTCCATAATATATATATCCACACTGTCTCATTTCGATCTGCATTATGGTCCTCATATACTTATCTGTCTTTTCGCAGCCAACTAGCTTGGCAAAAAAATTCGACCAGTATGGAGCTCAGTGTTTAAGAGAGACATCCAAATTATGTTCAGAGTATGGTTCTAAGAGACTCAAGATATAGTGGAGATAGAACAAAATTTGCTTTATTTCTCGGGTTGTAATCTCTTTTGAGGCACAAATTTACGTCAGGTTGGTAATGTCTGAGCCAGTTCACTTGACACGAAAGTTGTTACCTAATTGTGTTCCTAATTTTGATTAATGCAGATGTGTTTCACTTATATATGTTTTTGGCTATGTAATATGTTTATAACCAAAAAGGAAATATATATTATGCGGAATCAGTATATGATTATTAGAATATGATGTGTCATTGAATTAGATTTTGACGAATTGGAAAAGATGATGTAAAATGTGGTATCACCAAATTATCTATATGTTTATCATGGAAAGTAGATCAATCCTCAGTTTTTACTTTGTAATAATTTAAACACAACGATTTAGTCTAAGAAAGCATCTATATAAGCTTTTGTTTTCAATATAACAATTGATTAAAATTAAAGGAAAAGTTTATTTTAATGTTTAAATGACTATTTAAATTATTTTCTGTAATTTTATATTATTTTTAGTTATTTTCAAGAACAACAAAATCCGAAAATAGAAGATAAAGGACACAAATTTAACAAAGAGTGTTTGTAATCCAAGATATATATGTATATTCTTCAACAAACCACATAGCAATTATTAAAGAGAGAAGTCCAAAATACAACTGGTTTTTGATAATATTATGATGGTCTTTAACAGGGTTTGGTGCATAAACAACGACGCAAGACTCCGTCGAATTTGCAGTGACCGTCTTCAAATTCCTCAAATAGTTGGCAGTTGATGGCACAATTGAAATTGCTCAAGCACACACCTGAGAAACGGTGGCTCCGTGTCTTGCATACTTTATCTGCAAAACCCATCTCTATATATATTAAAAAACACATTTGAGCGTATGTGTGTTAGTACTTAGTAATTAATGTCTATAATAAAAATGTATACACATTATGATATAACAACTAAATTCACATATTTGTATGTATGATAATTTAGATACTATAACATGACATGAGTATTGAACCTGTAGTGGCAGCAAGAAGGATAGAAGAGATCAGGAGAATGGTTGTAAGAACACGGTGTAAGAACACTGTTAGAGAGCTTCATTTTTGGATAGAGAGAGAGAGTATAAATAGAGAGATCGTTGGAAATAATGAAGTGTTGTATAGGAAGAATAAGTGTTTTTGGTGGCACTATATATATATTGAGGCATCAAGGACTCATTATCTTCCATAATATTTTAATTTTTTTGATAACAAACTCTTAAAAATTTACCTCTTTTTGACATGTGTTTTCTAAAAAGAACTTTCAATACATCATTATATATTTCATTTGACTGAAGTAGGTTATTCTATCTAAGAAACATATTTTTTTTTAAAAACAAATGATCTTAAGCTAAAAATAGCTGTAAGATAGAAAGCATTCCAATATTTATATGTTTTTCATCACAGATGCCATATTCTTAAAATGTATTTCTGTATTTTAATAAACATAATTCACATTAAATTATTATTAGATATTATCTTTTTATATTATTCTAGTTAAATTAAATTCTTCTATTACCTTGTGCTTTAAAATAGTGTTTCCTTTACATATTTCTTTAACCCAGATTTATTTCTCTTTTTTATTCTTTCTTTCATTTAAATAGAAAATTAACATCAAATATGATGTACATATAAAAATTTAGATTTTAAATTATAAGCTAGGCCTTGCTTGCAACCGCTGACTGGAGGCCATATAATGGTACAAATCTTCCATAATGTATGTCCCAACTGTATCATTTTGATCTCCATTAAGGTCCCCATTTACTTATCTATCTTTTTGCAGCCAACTAGTCCGGCAAAAAATTTCGACCAATGTGGAGCTCAGTATTTAAGAGAGACATCCAACTTCTGTTCAGAATATGATTCCAAAAGACACGGGATATAGTGGAGATAGACAATTTTTTGCTTGATTTCTTGGGTTCGAATGTCCTTTGAGGCACAACGGGACTCACACCATCTGTGTGCTCCTCCTCCTCTTCCACCACTCTCTCAGCCACTTATTTGGCCTTTTCAGAAGCCACCCTCTTCCCCTTTGCGATCGAAGCTTTGTTCCGCGAATAAGCGGATTGGTCCTCTTACGGTTTGCCTTCTCCTGCTTCTGAGTCGACCTCCATGGGATTGGTGATGGGTCTCTCCAACGTAAACAGGTCCCTACACCTTGGAGATTGACGAACAGTACCCGTAATTGGGCTTGGGGAGCATACCCGATCATCTACCTGATGCGGTATCGGGTAACACTTTTGGTAGGGGACTGGAAACGTCCACTTGATGGTGAGGGATGCGAGGGGACTCCGAGCTCCTTGAATTCTCGAGCAAGGCTTCTTCCTTCTCCGGTTTGAGCCGCGGTGGAGGTAGAAGTGGAGCCCTTCTTCTTGTAGGTCTTGATTTTGGGAGACATGGATAAACCTTGAGAAGAGATAAACACACTAACACTCGAGATTAGTAGGGTTAGTACCCAGAAAATTCAAAAGAACTCGAGTTTGCAAGAAAAGCTTTGGAAAATCGAAAAGTTTAAAGGAGAAGAGTAGAAAATTGTATGATTTTGGTGGTGAGGAAGGGGAACTCGGGTTGCTCTTTAAATAGGGAAGGCAGGGGCTAGGGTTCAGTCTCAAATACCGCATGGCCTAAGAATAAAACGATTGCATGGTTCGGTCTTAAATACCGCATGAAAATAATCGGGTGCATGTTTTATATTTTATAGATGTCAAAGATCAACAATCTCCAATATGCTGCACTTAATGTCTCTGGAGGAAACTATTTACAATGGGCATTGGATACGAAGATTACTTTGAAATCAAAGGATCAATGTGAATGTATCGAGGATGGTTATGATACCACTGAAAAAGAAAGATTCAAGGTGATTTTTCTTATACGCCATCACCTTAATGAGAGTCTCAAGAACCAGTACCTTACCATTGAGAATCCTCTTGAACTTGGGACATAGTTGAAAAACAGATATGGACACCAAAATACGGTGCTCCTACCAAAGGCTCAATTTGATTGGAAAAACTAAGGATCCAGGATTTTAAATCCGTGGAAGAATATAAGTCAGAGCTATTTAAGATAGTCTCGATCTTGAAATTATGTGGTAAGGAGGTTATTGAGGAAAACTTGCTAGAGAAAACATTCTCAACCTTTCACACCAACAACATACTGCTTCTGAAACAGTATCGTGAAAAGGGTTTCAAAACATATGCAAGTCTCATATCTTGTTTGCTGTTTTCTGAGCAAAACAATGAGTTGTTGCTAATGAACAGTGCAATGAGACCTCCTAGTTCTGCTCCATTACCGAAAGCCCACAAAGTCGATTTGACCAAGAAAGAGCCTGAAGAGCCTAAAGAGACTAAAGAGTCTAACTACGTCCATAGAGGCAAGCATCACAATCGTGGTTGTGGCCACTATGATACTTATGGCCGTGGGAACCGGTCCGACTTTGGTCGTGGCCGTGGTAGATTCCGCGGAATTTTCAAACCGCAACATAGAGCCAAATCCACTTGCCATAGATGTGGTATGGAGAATCATTGGGATAAGACGTGCATGACACCCAAGCATCTTATTGGTCTCTATCAAGAAAGATTGAAAAAGAATCCAGAAACTAACTTGGTTCATCTCGATGGTGAAGGAGATTTCGATCATGAGAATGATGACCAATTTGATTATGAGACTTCGGATTGTCTATGAGAGGATAATTAAATTTAAAATTGTCTTGATTTAATTTCTATGTTTTATGCTTTGAATTTTATTGGATTATATTTTTGAATTATTTTGGTTTAAATTCAATTATACTAATACCTTTAAATATGCATTTGTTATGCTTTTATGTCTAAGACATAAATTCCTGTCCATATTAAGAAATGGCTAAGGACAAGAACATACTTGAAAGATAAGAGATATTTTGCATAATTTCATTTTGAAAAATGCCAATATTAGCACAATAGCGGGTATAGCAAGTTTAATTGAAAGCTACGGCAATGCACACATCTTGAAATAAGTGATGCCTTATATTCACCCAGCTCAAAGAGGAGCTTATTAAGTTTCAAAGATATTTGTTTGAATGGTTTCCATGTTGAAACTAAGGGTGAAGGGAACCAAGAGTTTCTACATATTACTGAAATCACCCAAGGATCTAAGAAAATCCTAGAGACTGTATCCACATTATCTATTGGTCTTTACCATGCTAAAATAAATATGATAGAAGCTAATATGGCAATGAACAAGATGTTCAATGAACAATTCACTTTATGGCATGACCGGCTTGGCCATCTGGGTTCTAACATGATGCGTAAGCTGATATTAAATTCAAATGGGCACACTCTAAAAGAGAGACGAGTTATCCCTATGAATCTCACGTGTGTAGCATGTGCACAAAGGAAACTCATTATAAGGCCATCACCAGTCAAAGTAACTAAAGAGATTTTCCACTTAAGACTATACGTCTAGATAATGTTGGTGAATTTACATCCCAAGCGTTTAATGAATATTGTATGTCCATGGGGGTGAGTGTGGAACATCCCGTGGAACATTTCCATACACAAAATGGATTAGTTGAATCGTTCATTAAACGAATTCAATTAATTGCTCGACCATTACTAATGAGGTCGAAGCTTCCTGTGTCGGTTTGGGGACACGCAGTATTACATGCAGTAGAGCTTATACGCATCAGGCCATCTAGTGAGCATAAATATTCGCCATCCAAATTATGAACGGATCATGAGCCAGACATATCCCATCTAAAAACATTCGGGTGTGCCGTTTATGTACCGATTGCTCCACCACAGAGAACTAAGATGGGATTTCAATGGAACATGGGAATATATGTTGGATATGATTCTCCCACCATTATTAAGTATCTAGAGCCAACTACGGGTGATTTATTTAAGGCTAGATACGCGGATTGTCAGTTTGCTGACTCCGATTTTCCTATGTTGGGTGGAGAGACAAACAAGTTGGTTAAAGAAATATCATGGAATCAAACATCCTTAAATTGGCAAGATCCTCGGACTCTAGCATGTGAGGCAGAGGTCCAAAAGATTATACATTTACAAAAGCTAGCTAATCAATTGCCACATTCCTTTGTTGACCCAAAGAGAGTTATGAAATCGTACATACCAGCTTGTAATGTACCAATACGTATTGATGTTCAAAATGAACACAATAATGAAGTTGCTACAAAATCTAAGGCACATTTGAAATGTGGTAGAACAATAGGTTCCAAAGATAAGAATCCTCGGAAATCTAAGAAAGGTGCAAATCAAACCGAGGTTAAGGAAATTATAGAGATGGTCGCGGTAAATCCTAAGGTACCGAATGAGGTTTGGGACGCTGAACCTCAAGATCCTGAAGGTATTGATAATAATGAGATCTCAATAAATTATATCATGTCTCGATTTCAATGGAACCGAAAAGATGTCGACATCGATGAAATATTTGCATGTAAGGTAGCACTTGAAATAAATGAGGATCATGAACCCACATCTATATTAGAGTGCACTCAAGGAAAAGATTGGTTAAAATGGAAAGAAACAATTGACGTGGAGTTAAATTCATTAAAGAAAAAGAATGTGTTTGGTCCGATCTTAAGGACACCATTCGATATAAAGCCAGTGGGACATAAGTGGGTCTTTGTAAGAAAGAGAAATGAGAATAATGAAATGGTGAGATATAAAGCACGACTTGTAGCACAAGGATTCTCTCAAAGACTAGGAATAGATTATGAGGAGACATACTCCACTGTGATGGATGCAACGACTTTTAGATTTTTAATAAGTCTGGCTATAAGAGAAAAACTTGATTTGCGGCTAATGGATGTAGTGAACACATATTTATATGGTCCACTGGATAATGAGATTTATATGAGATTACCAGAGGGTATTGAGCTCAAAGATAAGAATGGTTCTCTAGAACAATACTGCATAAGGCTAAACAAATCCCTTTAGGGACTAAAGTGGGAGAATGTGGTATAATAGACTAAGTGAGTACCTAGCTATAAGAATGATCCCATCAGTCCATGTATTTTTATAAAAAAATTTGCAAACAAAGGGTTTATAATCATAGCAGTATATGTGGATGATTTAAATATCCTAGGAACCTCTGGGGAAATCGCCCAAACAGTTGAATATCTCAATAAAAAAATTGAAATGAAAGACCTAGGTAAAACTAAATTCTGTTTGGGATTGCATCTTGAGTACATAGATAATGGAATCTTTGTGCATCAAATGGCATATACTGAAAAGGTACTCAAGAGGTTTAATATGGACCAAGCTCACCCATTGCCTAGCCCAATTGTTGTGAGGATTTTAAATTTGGATAATGATCCATTCGGTCCAAAGAAGGACGATGAAGAGATTCTCGGTCCGGAAGTGTCATACCTCAGTGTTATAGGAGTGTTAATATTCTTGGCTAGCCACACTAGACCAGACACTTTTTTGCCGTGAACCTCCTAGCAAGATTTAGTTCTTGTCTGACCCAAAGGCACTGGAACGGTATCAAACATGTGTTGCGTTACCTACAAGGAACGTTAGATTTGGGTTTATTTTATACTAACTATAACAAAGAAGGTTTAGTTGGTTTTGCTGATGTAGGTTATTTATCGGATCCACATAATGCTAGGTCGCAAACCAGCTATGTGTTTACGCACGGTGGTACAGCTATTTCATGGTGTTCTATGAAGCAAACCATTGCAGCCACTTCGTCTAATCATGCAGAAATTTTGGCTATGCATGAAGCCAGCCGTGAGTGTGTGTGGTTGAGATTGATGACTCAACATAACAAGACAGATTGTGGAATGGCCGACGATAAGGGACCGACGGTTATATATGAGGACAATACCGCTTGCATCGCATAGCTCAAGGAAGGATATATCAAGGGAGATCGGACGAAACACATTTTACCTAAGTTCTTCTTCACGCATGAACTACAAAAGGCCGGAGAAGTTCAAGTGGTACAAGTTCCATCTTGTGACAATTCAGCCGATCTCTTCACCAAGTCATTACCGACATCGACATTCAAGAAGCTCACACACCAGATTGGGATGCGGAGACTTAATAACTTTTAATGATGCTTGGAACAGGGTGAGTAATACGTGCTGTACTATTTTTCCTTCACCATGGTTTTGTCCCAATGGGTTTTCCTAGTAAGGTTTTAATGAGGCAGCGTCCCCAAGCGTATTATAGTGATCTTTTAGCATTTGCACGGTTATGTAATCCAAGGGAGAGTGTTGTAAATCACTTAGGATGGATCTCCATAACCGGCCCATTCGTATGTCTAGGTCCACAAGGCCCATTGGCCTCCTTCTCTATACTAAGTCGGTTTTAGGATTCCCATTGTACTTAGGGTTTATGTACTACTATATATATGTACACTTATCGATTGATTCAATAATAAGAAGAGAGAATACATCCTTCGAGTATCTCTACTTTCACAACAATATCATATAAGAATCCAAAAGAGAAAAAAAGGAGTTTAGAAGCTTCTCTCAGCATGGCTGAGTTCTTGGATTGTCTCTCCAAAAGCTCTCTAGGTCTCTCTCTCTCTCAAAAGGTTGCTGAAAATCAAACTTCGTTCTAAATAATGACCTAGAAAACCTATTATATTACTAAAACACATTCAGGGACTAATGATGCAAATATGAGAAACTTTGGGACAGCTTTGTAAATCTTCAAAACTTTAGGGAGAACTTCCGATTTGCCTTGTGGATGCTGCATACTTCTGAACTTAACTTCACAGCTCAGCCTCAATGCTTGAATATGCTCCAAATCCTCCTATTTAGCTCCATTAGGCTCCATCCATGGCAATAAGTACCTAATCCTATATAGACTAAAAAAACCTAGAAAACAAATCAAAAGACTCAAAAAAGATACTTATATCATGGTTAAAAACTGTAAAAACCATGATATATCATGTAACCTCCCTGATTGTTGATGTAATGTACATCCTCGAGTTGAACATTCTCTCCATCTTGCTGCTAAAACTGTTCCTCCTCATAAATGAAGCTGGCGTAGTGTTGCTGGCTCAGGAGTATTTTTTTCAACTAATAATTGGGGGCTTTCATGTCCCTCGTGTACTTCGCGTCGTTGTCCCATGAAGAGCGGATGGTTCAGTAATAGTCCTCATTGTAATGTCCATCAGATTGGGCCAAATTCTCCACAAGAGCCCAACCATCATCAACATCCTTGTTGAGGAAGTTGTCATTTCTAGCAGTGTCCAGCAACATCCTGATCTTTGGCACGACTCTTCTGTATAGGGTGCTGAGTAAGGACGCATTGTTGTATCCATGAGGGCACCAGCTGGCATAGCCCTTGAAATATTTCCATGCTTCACAGCCGGAGATGTCTCATTATTTCTCTGTACAGAGCTGGAGATGTTGTTTCTCAGCCGTGCGGTTCGAGAGTTGGAGAAAAAATTAGCCAAGAAGGCCTTCAAAGGCCTTCTTACAGTCCTCCCAACTAGTGATAGACTCCTTAGGCAAAGATTTCTCCCAAACATGCGCCTTATCTCTAAGAGAGAATGGGAATAGTCTGAGAATGAAGCCATCTTCACTGACCCCATTGATCTTGGTTAGGCTACAGAGCCTATCAAAGTCATCCAAATGATCCAATGGGGCCTCCAGTGGGAATCCATGAAACTTGTTGCTCTGTATTATCTGGATGAGACTACTCTTGATCTCAAAGTTGTTTTTTTTGAACAGCAGGAGGCACAATAACATGCCTCTGAGTATGAGTAGATGGAGCATCATTGGGTACATGCTTGGGTAACTCCACATTCTTTCTCTTTTAAAGCTCCAAAGCACTTGTTTTCATCCAAAATGCAACAATGCAACACCCTAAACAACCTAAATGAAAATATCTAAGGTTAAGGACCTAAAAATGCTAAGGTTAGAATCTATACAATGCAAACATGACTAAAAAGATGCCTAAAAAGGTGTAAAATAGAGAGACATCAACATCTGTCAAAGGATTTCGTTACTTTCTTACTATTGTTGATGATTGCACTCGGTTTGCTTAGATATAATTTCTTCAACTTAAAAGTGATGTCTCAAAAATATTTCTAACTTTTCTAAAACTAGTTAAAACTCAATTTGGTCTCCAAGTTAAGAGGACTAGATCTGACAATGCTCCAGAACTTCAACTCACAGAATTAATTGCAAAACTTGACATTTGTTATTATCATTCATATGCATATACTCCTCAACAGAATTCTGTTGTTGAGAGAAAACATCAACATCTTTTAAATATTGCAAGATCTCTATATTTTCAATCAAACATACCTCTAGTTTACTGGCCATAATGTGTGTATACAACTTCTTTACTCATTAATAGAATACCAACACCTGTTTTGAAAGATAAAACTCCTTTTGAAGTCTTACATAAGAAACTTCCTGATTATTGCTGACAAAAAAAAACTTCCTGATTATTCTTTCCTGCGAGTGTTTGGTTGTTTATGTTATGCATCTACACATTCACATATAAGCATAAGTTTACTGAAAAATCTTAGATCTTGAGTCAAATGTTCTTTCTATTACTCGTAATGTTGTTTTCATGAAACTATTTTCCCTTTTATTAATAAATCAGTTTTACCAGGTCTTACTTTCTTTGATGATGTGATGCATTCAAATCATGAAAATCAAACCAATTCGTACATATATGATGATTTCTCTGTTACTATGCCTGAAGTTAATCATGTCACAGAGTCATCAACTGTTCTAGTCCACATACCATCACACCCCTCTACTCCATTAAACACTTCAAATTATATATCTGATCAAACTCGGGATGACATGGAAAACACTCTCAGGCCACATAGAGATACAAGTGCTCCTAGCTATCTTTCACAGTACCATTGCTCTCATGTTACAACAGATCATTCTTTTTCTCCTTCTTTTCATGGTAATGCTCATCCTTTCTCTACTTCTTTGTCCTATGATAAACTCTTTCATGAGTATCGTCCATTCTACTTTACCATTATTTCTGAAAAAGAACCAAACACTTTCAAAGAGGCAGTGTTGTTGCAACATTAGCTTGATGCAATGAACGTGGAGTTGGATGCTCTTGTGAGTAAATCAACTTGGGTGATTTGTTCCTTACATGATGGCCAACATGCCATTGGTTGTATATGGGTGTATAAAATCAAGTATAAATCTGATGGCTCCATTGAACGTTAAAAAACTAGGTTAGTTGCCAAGGGTTATACACAACAAGAAGGTGTTGACTATCTTGATACTTTTAGTCATGTGGCAAAGCTTACTACTATCAGTTTAATCTTGGCTTTGGAAGCTATTCACAGTTGGAGCATTAATCAGATGGATGTCACAAATGCATTTCTTCATGGTGATTTGGAGGAAGAAATCTATATGAATTTGTCACAGGGATACATTCCACGACAAGGGGATTCTTTACCAAAGAGACATGTTTGTTGCCTTGTCAAGTCTTTGTATGGTCTAAACATGCTTCTCGCCAATGGTTTCACAAATTTTCTAGTGTCCTCTTACAACATGACTTCACTCAATCACCATTTGATCTTACGTTGTTTGTAAAATCAGATTCATACGGTTTTCTTGATGTTCTTGTTTATGTGGATGATATACTGTTAGTGAGTAACAAAGATTTAATAGTATTGGCTGTCAAAAATTTTCTTGCTCAGGAATTCATGCTAAAAGACTTAGGACAGATGCGCTATTTCTTGGATTAGTAATTGCTCGCTCAAAAGAAGGCATTTCTATTTCTCAGCGTAAATATGCTCTGGATTTACTTGAAGAGTTTGGCTATCTTGGTTGCAAACCTTTTTCAACACATATGGAGCTGAATCTGAAGTTGAGTGACGAAAGAGAAGAGCTACTTCCTGAGCCATCTTACTGCAGGAGGTTGATTGGTAAACTGGTTTATTTAACAGTCACTAGGCCAGATATCTGTTTTGCAGTTAACAAACTGACTCAGTATGTCAAGGCTCCAAGAATGCCTCATTTAGATGTTGTTCAACTTATACTTGTCTACTTGAAGAATGATCCAAGCCAGGTTTTATTATATCCTGCAAACTCAACTCTTAACCTTTGTGCATCTTATGACACTGACTGGGGAAACTGTCCTGAAACAAGCAGATCCATCTTTGGGTTCTGTATCTTTCTTGGTGACTCTCTTATCTCCTGGAAGTCGAAGAAGCAGGATGTTGTTAGTCGAAGCTCAGCTGAATCAGAGTATCGAAGCATGGCCAATACTACTTGTGAGTTGTTGTGGAACAATTCTTTACTTGAATATTTGCAGATTCCATTGGTTGATACTATTGGCATGTACTGCAACAATCAAACTGCCTTGTACATTGCTCAAAACTCGGTTTTTCACGAACAGACGAAGCATATTGATCTAGACTGTTATGTGATTCGTGAACGCGTAGCTTCTGGTTTTACTAAGGCTCTTAACATCGATACTCAACATCAGCTGGCTCACCTGCTCACCAAACCACTTCCTGAACCGAAGTGCGAAGTTCACCTAACACCCATTTTTAATCTATTTTTAAGAAAGAAATATTACGAAAACAGAACAAGAAATGTTTTTAAAAAAGTATCCTACGTTGTCTTAGGAAACAGAACATGACAAAAATAAAAGTTCAAAGCGACAAATAAAATCAATGATAGTTTGCTTCTTTTTTTTTAGATAAAATTTTAAGAGTAATTAATCTCTACGAAATCAACGAACCACGAGAAACATTGTAATAAACAAAACAAAAAAAAAACAGAAGCCTCAGTTTTTTAATTTTCATTTTATCATACTGTTCACTAACACATACAAATTACTGAAAACAACCACAATTTTAACCCACAATTTTAACTTAAACAGTATTTTTGTGACCTTCCAAATTTATATATATCTCAAATGGTTTTTTTTATCAATATAAATAAAACAAAAGATGTAGGAAACATTGAAGTTTAAACATGTAAAAGGCGTTGTTACCTTTGCAGGGGTTGATGTCTCACGTCTCTATGACTCAATTTGGTAGTCACTAGTTCAGAGATAAGCTTGAGCCTTGAGTTGTAGAAGACCATATCAGAAGAATATATAAACCGAGATTAAAAAGAGAGAGAGTATTAGATGTTTGAGAAATTTATATGGAACCTTTCTGATGTCTGAATGAAGGAAGACAGAGGTGCATCCTTTGAAAGATTCTTCCTTCATAACAGATGTCATACCTTTTTCCACAAGGAGAGACTCCTTTCAACTAAGCATGGCGTTCCTTTTATGACCCCTTTACATATAAGTATGTTCTTACTTTCATGCGTGTTATCTTTTTCAGGGATAAAGTTGCTGCATTAGGTGGGAGATGCTGGGACAACCCAATGCAGATATTTCATCTTCGGTCATGTTGTAATGTGTCTTCCTAAACAGAAGTTGCAGTAGGTTAATGTCCTTTTTAGGTCATTTTTTCCATCTTCTTTAATTAATTCTCTGCTTTACTTGAAAAGATCACATAATATATTATATGCAGTAGCCATGAGGTGAGTTTTTTCATTCACTTTAGGTAAAAGTGAAAAGTGCTTTTCATATGTTACCCACCTCCATAATTTTGGACAACTAAACCGTTGAAGCAAACAAACCAAATGAAGTCTTTAGTTAAGTCAGTTAGGATTGTTCCCCTTTTTATGACTAAATGGAATAAAATCCGTTTGCTACAGTAAAAAAATATATAAAATAAATAAAATTAGTCACATAGTACGATGTGTCAGCGGACTAATGTACGATGTGTTTTGCTAGTACTGTGTTTTGATGTACAGTTCTTTGCAACTGTGTACGTACACAAGTCATTAATGTTGTGTACGTACATATACAATGTTATTGGAAACGTTATTATATTGTTGATTATATATAACATTCATAAATAGTACAAACATTTCAAACATTCAGAATTATAAATAAACATTCAAAAAAACATATATGATCTTTAAGGCTCCATTCTTTCTTTTTGAGTTCATGAGCTCTCCCTTTTATGCTCTATCACATGGTTTATATGGAAACGTCCAACAAATTCATAAGGAGAGTGGTGATGATGTGGCGTGGAGGAGGAGGGGGAAGCTCTGCTGGTGGTGAGGTGTTGCTCCTTCCTCAGATTTTGTCCTTAATCCAAAGTAAGTGGTTGATGTTAGGCTTATCTAGGGTTTTGGGATGATTGGAGTGGATTTGTCATGGGTAAGATAGATTGAGAAGAATCCATGGTTTGTTTTTATGGTTGTTGTCATTGTGGATACATTGGGTATGTGCTTAATCGTGGGGGAAAGAGTATTGGTCTTGGAGTTAGGTTTTGGTTGCCGAGAGGTGCTTGAAATCGACTACGAATCGTGTTTCAGGTGTTGTGTCGACCGACACCACTACCAACATACGAACAATGTGAACTGGTCCAGGATGGCTACTTCGAGGCTGGGCTGAAATTTAGTGGGGATCTTCGTGGTGCTACAAGCTCCATATCCAACAGTGAGTTTTTGAAAGGAACGGTTGGTTTTTGATTTAATCAAGTGTTTGTATTGTGGTCTGGCATATACGGTTTGTTGGTAAGGTTGGGGTGTCGAGCTACACCACCCGGTTGACACCAGCATGTTGTTATGTTTTTGGGTCCTAGGAGAACAGCTGGAGTAAGGTTTGGATGAGGAGAGATCGACGGGAGTGATGTCGTGGGCGTTGATGTCAACCGACACTAGGAGAGTGTCGTTCGACACCATGTGTGTTGGTTCGTAAGTGGTGCGATGGGTGACATTCGACACTAGGTGGAGGTGCCTTTCGACACTAGAGGATTGGAGTATTCGTGGGGAAGTGTTGTACGTGGCTGGACGGAATCAAATATTTCAGCCCACCTCTTTTGTTGCTTGGTCGCTAGGGGTGGTTGGTTGTGCGACTTAGTAACTAGATGAGTTTGGGTTTCGTGTATTTGTGGGAGTTTTTGTAAGGAGCGATATCTACGCCGGTTGTCTCGTCAAAATTATGGAGATCCGATAAGATCGTTTCCTGTGGATCCTGTATGAGGATTGGGAATCCGGGTGCGGTTATTTCAATCGTTAATATGGTTTTTAAGCAATGTCAATGTACGTAAACGAGTACTTTATAAAATCCAGAAAGCTTGTAAATCGTTAATACGGTTTTTAACCAACAAAAATGAATTAAAAATCATGACCATGTTTAGCAAGAATTTGGATAATTTTCATAGTGTACCTTTTCTATTACATTCTTAGATACATGTCTAGTCTTCACTAAAAATTTTTGTTTTTAGTTATGATTCTTTCAGTTTCATGGTTAGCGCTATTCTTTTAAGCCATCAACCGTTTATGGTTGATTATCCAGAAACATCACTTTTCTTTTAATCATTTTTTCAATATCGTGTGCGTATACGGTTTAAGGTTTATTTTTAGGGTTTGTTCAGGGGTTATGTACGTTTAACTCAAAATGATTGTGTACGTATATGGTTTATGTTTCAAGATTTCTTTAGGGTTATTATATGTTTATAATGTACACAACTAAAATATGTACACAACTAACTATATCAGACCCACAATTAAGTTTATAATGTACACAAATAACATACGTACACAACAACATAATAAATATTTGGTACACAGACCAAAATCAAATTAAAAAAAAAACTTGGGTTTACACATATTCAACCCAGTCTATAATTGATATGTTGTGCAAAACTATTTCAAATACAACAACAAAAAAAAACATATCTAATGTACAATGTCTCTTTACGTACACTACTGATGTAGTATTTTTACTTCAATTAAATTATCAATCCACAATCTGCATTAATCAACTCACTAAGAGTACACAAAGATGCTTAATCTATTCTTATACAGGAAAAAGTTCTTTTGTAACAATCTTAACTAACAAACTGACTCAAAGAAAGAAAATAAGACAATTCAAACAATGTAAACTCAAAGAAACAGAACACAACTAGCAACAAACTTTCAATCAAGATTAAACAGGTGAACCTTGGGCAATGTAATTGACTTGGGGGATATCTAACCAATCCAAGATGTCTAAGCAACAATCAAGAACAATCCTATGGCTAAGAGCACTTATGCAAATCAATCCATTTCCATGATAGAGATTCCTATGCTAATCAAGTGATAATCAACAATTTCTAAAGATAATCACAAGGCAAGCATGCATTAAGAATAAGTCTAAATACCACTAAGCACCCTAATCATCAATTTCCATTGGCTAGGAATGCAAAGCTCTTGATTAATTTGGTTCAGTAATTTCATCAAACACCTTATCGGCATGGAAATCCTAATGTCTAGATTCAAGCTTGATCAAGGCAATCTAGCATTATTAACACTAAACAAGATAGGAAACACATAAATAAAGCCCTAGACATCAAAGAGCAATCATCTATCTCCCTAATCTACCTAGCCCAAAGTTCTAAGGGTCTACTCACTCATCATCATGATCACACAAAAGAAAGAGTTTGATCTTTGTGAAATCATAATAAGAGACTATAGATTAAAGAGATCTGAAGGAGAAAGTGCTATTAAAAACTTAGAAGTACTCAATCATTCAACAAACCAAGAGTAGATAAGCTTAAGAACCCTAAGTGGCTGCTAAACAAGAGATAAACCAAAGATAAGCAAAAGATAAATGATAAACAAAAGATAAGTCTCCCCTTAATAGGGTTAGAGTATTTATAGGAAAACAGAAAAGGACCCGGGTCAACCCAAAACAAACTGGGTCAAACCTGGATTAAAACTAAAACAAGTGTGGAATTAGGCGGCTATGGGGACAGCTTGATCGATTGGCAAGGCCGATGGTGTCCACCGGTCACATTCTAGCTGCTGGTATTGGCCGCGGGTAGATCCTGTCCGTGGCGTGGAGGATTCGATCGGCCGTGGTTCGGCCGCTGGTCCTGGTCGCGGGTAGCTACTGTCTTCACTTTGGCTGTATATACGTTCACTCAAACAGGTATAACTCTTTACACGCATATCTGCTTGGCCTAAAATCCCCTCCATTGCAAAGCGTACTCAATTTCCAATAACTTAGATGAAGAACTCTGGAGCTAAATCCCAAGGCAAGGTCTTCATATGAGTCGATCTTTGAGGGACTGCAGACTGGTTCCAAATCATCAATCATCTTGTGTGCATCCAAAATATGTGTCTTCCATTATATTGCTAATTATTGACTTATTTGGCTCCAAAGCACACTTTCCTTGTACACTATACTCCAACATCTGAGATAACAAACTTGATGCAAAATGCAGCCTAAACAACCTAAATGCTCATTAATTTGCATAAAACAATGAAGAATTAAGCACTAAAATTACATAAAAACACAAGATATCAACTACAAAGGAATAAATTTTTGGTACACAAAAGTACAAAACAAATCGATTTGGAGTGAAGTTATATTATATTCTCCATTCGCCGGACACACCAACTAAAATTATTCTCGCTACAGTAAAAACACGTAATTATAACTACTTTTAGTTATAACTCTTTTTCTCTAACTTTTAAGATTTATTTCATTATATATATTTTTTTCTTTAATTTTTTTGAATTGTGTCATTAGAAAAGTTAAGATATTAGTATTACCATTACCATGTACGTACACTGTAATAATTTGTTTGTTCATGTGTACGTACACAATAACCATATGTTTCTAATGTACAAACTTTATAAATATTACCAACTTCACAATAGTACATAATCTAACAGACATACAGTTTCAAATAATCAATATTACGTACACCGTAAACTGCATACACATACACGGAAGAAATTCAATGAGGGACAAAATTGTAAATTTGCAATCATCTTCAACCTAAGTATCCTCTTTTGCAATCTTAGTTTTGCAGCAGTCATTCACAGTCTTTTCATAATTCTTTGTTTTCTTTGTTTTAATATTTTTTACACATAAATCTTGTAAATCTAGCATATATTAGCATATTTAAATTCAAAAACGAGATTCTGGTATGCCACCCCTCCTCTTCTGATTATCTTCGGATTACTCTTCAATTCACCCATTTTTCCCTGAAATTTAGTTGTTTGTTGCTACTAATTATCTCTTAAACTATCAATTATTAACTTTCCTATTAGTTGAGAAAATAAAATAAACTAAGATTTCTCACTAATTTACAGAATTTGTTTTGGTGAAGAAGACAGTTTTTTAACTTCCGCTTTCTCTTGTTCTTCTTTCTTTTTCTCATCTAAAAAATATTTTTTATTCAGTTCATTAACAGATTGTAGTTGGTTAGGGTGTAACCAAATGATAACAGTTTTCTCACAGGGATATTTTTGTCATAATTTTGTGTGGTGGCTAATCCATGGAAGCTTTATTTGTCTTTGCCTAACTATGAAAGAATAAGTTTTTTAGGTGTGATACATGAAAATTTCTTATATATTATTAGGTTTTGGTTTATTTAATATATTTTGGTGTATATTATATATAATTGATGATACTTATGAAATAGTATCTTATTAAAAACTTTAAATTACTATTAAGACAATTTTTTTATTTCAAACACACAATTTTAAAATATATAAAATATATAATGTTATACTTAAACGTTATACTCTTTTAAAAATTCAAATCTTATAAAAAATCATGAATTTATACTTATTCGTTAATGATATTTAAACTTTTTATAATATTATACTTTATATGGAAGTATTTATAGTATATTTAAACATTCTATTAAGTTTAAATATTCATAATATTTGAACCTTTTAAAAGATTCAATAATTAATTCTAATATTTTAAAATTTTAATTTTTAAATTTGGACGCATGATAAATCAACCTTCTTGCTCATTTGTAGTTGGAAGCATATTAGTCTTATTTATAATGGTTCTCAGCCATTTTCCAAAATTTTCTAGCCGATGTGGGACGTTGAACATACACTTATTTATATGTATTATAATATAGAAATTTTACATAATTTGAAAATGTTAAATATTGAGATATCTGATTTCAGTTGGTCGTTTTTAGAATGTTAATATAGAAAATTCTGGAAATTTTTTAAAAATGTTAATTAGTGGCATGTTGAATTCCTATAGGCTATTTTAAATCCTAGGTGGGCAGCCTTAGGAGCTTATAGCCATTTGTAGTTGGAAGCATATTAGTCTTATTTATAATTGTTCTCAGCCATTGTCTAAAATTTTCTAGCCGATGTGAGACGTTGTACATACAATTACTTATATGTATTTTAATATAGGAATTTTATGTAATTTGAAAATGTTAAATATTGAGATGTCTAATTTCAGTTGGTCGTTTTTAAAATGTTCATATAAAAAAAATTCCCGAAATTTTTAAAAATTGTTAATTAGTGACATGTTGAATCCCTATTGGCTATTTTAAATCCTAGGTGGACAGCATTAGGAGCTTATACATTCTCCTTTTATTTAATACTAGATTAGGACCCGCCCGATGTGTGGCGGGTTTATAATTTTTAAAATAAAAATAAATTGATCAAAGAATATAAAGTAAATATTTTTAGTAAGTAAATAGATACACCGAGGTGTCCAATGTGATATTTGATGTAAAAGATGTGACTCTACGGTTGAAACTATTAATCACGTTTTTATTTTGAATGTCTTCATTCGTGTTAAGTTTGGGATTTATCTCTAACTCAGAGGGTTTACCATATGAGTCGGTGTACTCGAATTTGGATTTTGTTTTCTGGAGGGACGCCTCTCAACAGGGCGATCCTGGTCAACTTCTTCAATTACCATGGATTTTATTGGCAATCTGGAAGGCCATAAAAAAAATATCAAAGTTAAGAGATAGAGGCGAATTATATAATTACTCAGACTTTAGGCGATAATTTAGCTTGGGAATAGGCGCTCTCTTTTACGGCAGTCATGTCAGCTCCATCTTCGTATTCAGATGTCCAGGTGTCTTCACCTCGTTGTCAGAATGATAGTTCTTGGAAAGCAACCAATGTGCATTCATGTTGGGCTGGTGGTGTTGCGTTGGTGAGGAGCGAACCTTGTTGTTGGGGGCCAAGTGTCTAAAACAGAGCCCCTCCCCTTGCATTCGGAGTTAAAAACGTTGTTATGGGCCATTGAGTGGATACGTGTTGAAGGGATCGCTTGTCAATATTTTGAGACTGATTGTGCTGAGTTACTCACTATAGTGCAGTCTTCTGAATATTGGTCGTCCTTCTCCATCTCTTGGCGGATTGTCTTGCCCGTGCTTCATGTTCTCTTATCTATGAAGTTTCTTTTGTAAATCATTTCCCTCCGGTTTGGGCAGCTAACCGAGAAATTTCATTTTAATTGTTTGATTGAAAAAAAAAACAGTAAATAGATACACTTTTAGTTAAAGAAAATAGATGTAGATGAGTTCAAAGTATTAAAATAAAATTAAATTTAACAAAAAATATATATTTAGTTCTTTTCGTAAGTAAAAACAATATATAAAAGTAAAGAGATAAACTTTTAATTATAGAAAATAGTTTTTTTTTTTTTTGCTATAATACATTAATGTATATCCATTTACAAATCTACTATCTACATCACTACTAAAAGTGTATCTGTACACACAAATATATTTTACTGTTAAAATATACTATTTAGTCTTTATTAGTACCAACAAATTGTCTTTATGAACACATTAAAGAATATATTATATGTCTTTTTACTTTAACATTTGTGTAGTTACAAAAACGCATATGTTAATCTTACATACTCCTATCTTATATATCAATATAGCAGTCTTTTTGAATAAATTTTTTGATTGGTGAAAAAAATATGAGACAAACTATTTTTTTTAATGTATTTTTTCAACAATAATTTTCTTTGTGTAAAGGTGAGTATTTACATTTTTTAAGAAACAGTAATTAATTGTATAATTTTCACAATCATTTTTTTCTTATATAAAAAGTAATATCTTTTCTTGTAAAATTAGCAACTTTTTTTTGTTAAAATTAGCAACTTAAAATTAAAATAAGTAAACAATATTATAATTTCAAATTTTATGATATATATATATATATAGATATAATTTCCTTATAATGATTTTTCTAATTTTTAAAACTGTTTAAATATTTTAAATTAAATTAGGTTTTTTTTCTCTATTTTACTTTTATATAAAACCTTTTTATGATAGGTTTTGAATTTTTACATTTTTTTTTATTTTATTAAATTTTAAATTAACATTTGTCAACATCTGAATAATACAAATGACAAATGTCACGATCTTGTCAAACTTTATATAATAAGATAGATTAGTTAAAGTATAGATTAGTTAAAGTTGTTCAGAGCATCTCTTATAACACAGATATAGGAAGGGTGATTAGATAGTTATAACTTATACAAATCTACTAAAATCCTAACCTAAAATATGTATGGATTACTGATGCAAAAAAAAAATTATGCAAAAAATACTCAATTATAGTAAAATCGGTCTATTGCTGCTACGGGTGGAAAGTTTTCACCATAATGATGGACGATATACAAAATGGAATCTCCAAACAGAAGCTGACTTTTGGTGCAAGCTAGGGCTAGCGGATGCTGAAGTTGCGTTTTTTGGATCTCGAGCTATCGGCAATACACCTATTACAGAGAAACTCGGAGGGCACAGCTTCATCGTCATCAATGGAATTGCAGAGTGTGTGTTGCCAAACCTTGCAATCATCACAGGCCACCATTCTCTCACCATCATCATCTCTAGCTCCGCATTCGCAGGCAACTGTCCAGTCATCAAAACCGCCTTCATACCTTAACTCAGTGCACATGTCCAGACCAAACCCTTTCACCAGAAACTCTGTCTTCCCTTGTGATCCGAGAATCAAGTCGTCGTGTAGCTTCTCAAGATACCTGTTTCTTATCTCCAACACTTCAAATGTCTCCATTATGCAGTAAGTGTCCCTCAGAGCTTTCTCTGCTGCAGATTTCAGTTCTCTGATGGTTGCGTTTTCAGGGACAACCACCAGCTCACCAGGAGGTAATAGCCGGGTGAAGTCTCTGAGTAGATCTTCATGATCGGGCATAACTTGGCAGCTAACAACAGTTGAAGGATTTTGTTCCTGGTAAGACCATTCTTTTACAAAGCTCTTGCAATTCAAGATAACCTGAGACGCTTCGCTGTATGTGTCTGAATCGGGATAAGCTAACAAGAGATTCTGATACAGATATAGAATGTCATCGTACGGACTCAGTCCAGGAGTGGTCGATGTCCATTCACTGGTTTCCAGCGGTTTCAGTTTTCTCTTCTTTTTCCGTTCTTGCTCTAGAACACGGGAGTTGATTGTCCGGAGGGAGAACTGTAACATTCGGGATTTCGGGTTGTTGAACCTCTGCACTATCTGGTCACCTATTAGAACTTTGTCAATGTGTTTGAGCAAGAAATCAATCAATCCTGTATCACCGATGCTACTTCTGACAGCCTCCCTTAGCGCTTGGCGAGTAATGGTGCTGTTTTGCTCTTTAAACACTTTGAGAACCGCTTGTGCTGCCTCATTCAACCTCCTTCCAGGCCATCTAGAATGTTCTCCCCTGCCCAAATCATCAAACGACTCATACGCAGGGGGTTTTATTCCCGCCATTGTAGTATAATGACCATCAGGGACAGTGTCTCTGCCGGATTCATAGCCGCTATCATCTGAGTCCTGATCTGGGGATGTGCAGACCTCAGTGTTCTCATCAGCTCCAAGAACAGGATATGAAACAGGATCTACAGACATTGCTATGAGTGCCATTGCAGTCTTTCTCTGAATGGGAGCTTTTGATCTGAAATCAAGCATGAACCGAAGCAAATCAGAGAGAGTGACTAATGGTGTTTCAGTGGATCCTCTATAGAAACCAATGATTATCTTCATCACTCTCCCTTTGCTCGTTCCAGAAAAGTCTTGCATAATCTTGTCAACTTCTATAGAGCTAAGAGTGAGAATAGCTCGCCAATACTCATCTTTTCTTACCCCGAAGCTTCCATTAGAAAACATATAATCCCATTTCCCAAACCATGGTCGACCATATGCAACACCGTGGAGAAGCCTCAGATCCATCGATCCCTTCTTCGATGTATCATCCAAGGAGATCTTCCTGCGGCCAAAGGCATATCCATTTATTTTAAACTTCATAAACACTACTCACTCAACTCACTTAATCAACTCGAAATTATAAATTAGTTTGTGGAATTTCAAAAACATTACCTTTGGCTTCAATTGAAATACTCAAATTCAATCTTAGTTTACCAAATAAACACAATAAAGTCAAAATTTATGTGATTCAATATCAAAATCACCAAACAAGATAGTTGATCGTGTCCATTAAATGTCATAGTCTCTCTTTTTTATAACTAGCAAAAATCTAATCATGCCTCCCAACTTATATATTATTGAACTGTGATGAGTTTGTAACATCAATGTATGTCACAATCTATTTTTATAATTGGGGAAGATTTTATTATTGTTCGTCGTCCCAACTTATACTAATCGATATGGATTCCTAACATCAATGCCGGCCAAAAATATTTCTTTCTAATTAAAATATCAATGTGGAATATCTAACGTCAATCTCCTATAAAATTAGTAAAAAGCAAGCAGCTTTAAAGTGTGATACCGATCGATCCATGTAGAGATAAGTTTGGAATTGGGTACCTAGTGTGGAGAGTAGTGCAAAGACGATTCCAAAAGTCCATGACTTGATCACCAGAGAGGTCATCTTCAGAGTTGATACAGAGCAAATGACCAAAACCATTGCAATGGACCAAACCATGCATCAGATGTGAAGAAAGCTTCAAGCTTTTTGCCGTCAATGGGTCGTTCCACTCATCACGCTTTGGGATTATCATATGATATCTCCTCTTCGATACATAGTGATGACCCCAACCTACATATATATACATACGTCAAAAACGATCAGAATCGGAAAAAAAAAAAAAAGACACAAACTTTTTGGGAAAAAAGGGAACCCTTGATTTGTATTTGTACCAACGCATCTGCAGGAATCGCAGAGAGGGTTAGGAGAGGAATCAGAGATTAGTTCGTCGAGGATGTAAAGAGGGAAAACGACGCCGGAAGCTTGGCTGCCAAGTAAGATACAAGAGACGGTGTAATCTTCAATCTCGGCGTTGTCACGGAGGAAGGATCTGATGTTGTCTCGGAAAGTCTCGGAGAGGTAAAGGAGAGGCGGAGGAGAAGGTGAAGGGATGGTAGTGGCATAATCGTTAAAAAGTAGGAATTTGGGGGGTTTTGTCGTCTCCGTGCAAGCAGCGTCGTATACGGTTATCGCCATGACTGGAAAAGGACTTTTACGAGAAAGAAAGAGCAGAGAGAGAGAGAGAGTTTGTTTATTGGGTTTTTATGAACATTGGGATCACGTGACATGAAATCGGGCTGATTTGTTGTGACATGACTCCTCTCCGGTTGCGAATTTATGATTTTGCCCTTTTGGCGGCGATCTTGTACTATTTCTTCATCTTTTTATTTATTTTTATTTATCGTTTTGTGAATTATTTTTGGTTCTTTGGTTTGAGTTGTTTCTATATTCATTCTACTAGCTATTTCATCTGATTTGTTATGCAATCTGTGTAAGTGTGTAATCAATCAGAATTTTTTTTTGTTAAACACTGTTTGGTTTTCATTAGTTTAATTTTTTTGTTAATCACTGTTCGGGTTTGGTTTTCATTAGTTTAATTTTTTTGTTAAACACTGTTTGGTAAGTATATGTAAATACATTACTGAAATATTGGTCAAAACTCAAAATTGGTATATAAAAAAATGACTATAGCATTTTTTTTTTTTTTTTTTTTTTTGCAATTTAAGCTACAAGCCTACAAGTATAGTAGACATTTTTGCATGTTCAAGCAGTGACCGGAACCAGACTCATGATGCTTAAACCGGTTAATAATATCAAGCATAATAGCCGACATCCCTATATAAGTAAAAGAGAAGTACAAAAGTGCTTCTGGGTCGGGTCAATTTCACAAAAATAACCCGAAATTAAGGGAGTCGGATTCGGGTAAAAAAGATCTGCAGCGTTATAAATGGGTTATCGGGTTTTCCAAAAAATAAATCATAAAATAAATCATAAATGTAAACAATAATAAAGTCTCCCAGAAAATAAACCATAATAGTTAAGATAATATATATATTTTCCTACAATTTAGGAAACTAACAAACATGCATACATAATTAATGTTTATTTTAAATTTATTGATATTAAATCTGACTATCAATCAGTAAGATCTCAATCTTTTATATATGTAAACTAATTTAGTTTTCATTATATATTAGTATATATTTCCGGAATTAGATTCCAAATAAATATAATTCATAAATAATGGTAATATAATTAAATAATTTTAAAAATATGAAAGATAAATTTTAAATTATATAACTATACAAAAACGAAAATACTAATGAGAATTAATGAGATGTTTATAATTACATAAATATTTTCTATCAATTTTGTTATCATTCTTAATATGTATAATAAAAATACTAATGATAATTTAAAAGAGATATGGAAAGATGTTATGAGATTTTCACATATCTCTATCAATTTTGAGTTGCCTAAAAAATGGAAAACGTTTGTAACATTATTGTTCAATTTGGAAACAACCAATAAATACAGTTTAGCAACCGATTAGATTTCGAAGATTTTCACATATCTCTATCAATATGAACAATAATTTTTCTGATGTTTTTATTTATTTATGATTTTTTTTACTATATTCATGTATTTAATTTTACCCAATATGATATATGTTAATGTTTTTAATTTTAATTTTACTGGAACATCAAAACCATTGTGAATCTATCAAACTCATATCTTCTTATGTGATATGGGTATGTACAAAATTTCATTTAATATTTTCTAATTATGATGCTGATTACGACTATCAAACTTAATTATGAATTTGATTAATATTTTTTATTGTATTCAGGACATATGAAGCATTACAAAAATTATCAAATTACTAATATTGTTGTTATGTGAATCAGGTATATACATAATTTAACTTAATCTATGAACTATTTTACATTTTTGTAAATAATTTGACTTAATATATGAACTATATTAATACTTTTATTTTTTACCCGTTTCCAAGAGAATCTAAAGAACAAACCTGTAAATATCTATCCTAAGCAAACTCATTAACATAAAAAATAAAACCAAAGTTAGAAAATTCTAACAACACAAAATAATAGATAATTATGATGTAATGAAAATAGTGGGGTTAGTAGTTCCGGGTTTTATTTATTTAATTTGTTTTCAGTTCAAGAAATATGATTTTGATATTTTTAAAAAGAGTCAACGATAATTTTTTCGGCTTTAATGTTTTGCTAAATTTCAAATTAGATAAATTTGAGTAAATGATAAATTGTTTTGCTAAATTTGAGTAAATGATAAATTAGACTAACATTTTTGGGTAAATGATAAATTATTCTTATGGTTCATCACATTATACATATTAGTGTAACTTTTACAAGCGGAATATTTTTATAATATTTTATGTAGATTACTATTTTCTACTACTAAAATGATCAAATTGAATTATCTATTATTTGTGTGTTGTTAGTACTTTTCTAAACTTTTTAATATTTATTTTATCAAAACTCATTTTATTACCATTTACTCTCTTTTTTCCCTACTATTCTTTTATTGAAACTCATTACACAAATATATGATTTAATGTAATTGACTGTAAAAAACTAAGAATGAAAATATAAGATATTTCAATCTATTAATATCATATATATATATATATATATATTAATAAACAATCCCCCACGCTATAGCGCGAGTCCGATTCTAGTATATTAATTAAAACCACAACTCTAATTTCAGCAACAATCTGACAGCTACAAATCCCTAAAAATCCACAAGTTGATGATAATGTCATATGATTCAGATTTTTCCAATTTTATTTCTTTTACATATTTTTTTTAAGAAAAATAATCTTATTCCAGAAATGAAAACATGATGAACAACCAATATATAATTCAACAAAAAATCATGAACAACCAAATATGAGAAATTTGGGACTAGTTCAAAAAAAAAAATCAAATTAGTTTTGACATAACGGAAAGAGTTGAGAAAAATATGTAAATCATAAGGAGAATCAAAATTAAGCATAACATACAAATTATATAAGAAACAAAAATCAAATCATAATAAGAAAAATATAGAGTAAGATTGATTCTATACTTATATATATGATGTTGTTTTTCAAATTTCGTTATCAAGAACTTATGACACAATGATCCAAAGTTGGATCCAGTGGCGTTACGTAGATCGCTTTATGCTTCACGCTGATACTTGACTTCCAGGTATGAACTAAATTGGGTTGGGATTAAAAGAGAGGATTCAATAGTCGATACAATTGGTATCATGCATGGAGTTCGTATTATGCTTAATTGGTCAAGTTTAGCTAAGCTTTTCCTTAGGAAATAGGGGTGAACGAAAGTACCGGAGTGGTCCTTCCATCGACTTCTTAAGGTACCCGATCGAGGTACGTAGTCTACGAGTAGAAAATTACTCACAGAGGATCTACCACAAGAACAAAGCCCGATGGATACATTTTTATTAAGGAATATTATATTTATACCAAAACCCTCTTTAATTATGACCAGCCTTGTTCTTCTAAAAAATACAAAATTATAAAGTACTAATAATGTCATGTTTCAAATTTTCATATTCTACTTTGATTTTTTTTAACCCAATTTTCATTTTTTACTTTGGTTTTTTAATTTTGGCTTGCATGTCTTTTTTAACATCTTCGATCTTTATTAATTTGAAACCGATAATACAAATGTATTAAATGGGACTTTGAATGTTTAAAATAATCTGATAGATGGTCACAGAAGTGAAAGAAGAAATACATGAAAGGGTGTGAATTGGAGCGTTGCATATGGCTTCATGTAAACTAAGCATTTTCTTTTAATCTCATGCATGCGTTATTCTTTTGCAGACGCTATACAAGACTTGTTGTTTTCTCATAAAACTTTATTCACCCATTAAGATCCTATGAGTTTTCCACACAAGATTGTATAAGACAAGAGGAAATAGTTTTGAGTTTTGAACTTTTTGATCAGAACTTCAGATAAAATTGCGCGTGTTTGCCACATGCTTGTCCACGACATGAAGCCATGTATGCATTTTCTTCGTGGAGTCGTGGACACAAGACTTTAGCGGTTAGAATTGTTCAATTAACTCAATTAGTTATTGAGTAGAATCAAGGCCGTTTAGAGAGCAGCAAAGAATAGATCTAGGGTGTCATCATCTTAAGATCCTTTGATGTTCAAATAAACATAAACTTAAAAAAAAATGAAATGGTAAATACGTATAAGGCATGCGAATGCTCTTAGATAAATTTGATGTCCTATAACAATGTATTTTCTCTTCATTATACAAGAAAATAGCTTTCAAATATTTTTTAGAATAAGAATTGGAATAATATTTATAAGAATTATACACTTCTACTTACAAAACAAAGGTTATTCTTCAAAAATGTGTTTGCATTAATTTGTAAGGGATTTAACACCTTTTTAAGTACTCTTAATAGCTTCCTTAAAAATGGTAACAAATCAATAATTAAATTAATAATAAATAATTATTATATTAAAAGAAAACACATGGGAAAAAATAAAAGGTAGTTTTAAAACCAAATTACAAAATAAACCGTTTGATGATAGATGTTACAAAAAAAAAAAAAAAAAAAACCGTTTGATGATCTTTCCCCTCGTTCTTTGCGTATATATAAAACACATAGAGTATCATGTTTCCATACACTTCACAACTTTGAGGAAAAAAATAAAAACAGAGAGAGAGAGAGAGAGAGAGAGAGAGTGAGAGAATCGATTCAGCAATGTCGTCGGAGGAAGATGAGAGTACTACAAGGATCTCTATCGAACCGGAGAAGCAATCACTTCTTGATCATCACACCGAGAAACACTTCACCGCCGGAGAAATCGTCCGTGACATCATCATCGGCGTTTCCGATGGTTTAACCGTTCCTTTTGCTCTCGCCGCCGGTCTCTCTGGTGCCAATGCTTCTTCTTCTATCGTTCTTACTGCCGGAGTCGCCGAAGTCGCTGCCGGCGCTATTTCCATGGGACTCGGCGGGTATTATAATTAAGGATCAGATCACTTTTATATTTTCCGTTTTCATTTTTTCTTTTGACAATATATAATCCGTTTTCATTTTTGACAATATATATTACTTAATTGTGGTATAATTACTATAAACAGTTAACATTAACTACATAACATATAAGTTGTGGTTTAAAGTTGGCAAAATACTAATTTGTCCCACATCATTTTGTTGGGTCTTAATTAGTCCACATCGATCATGCAATGATTTGTTTTTTTTTGTTTTTTTGGTAAGGAGATCATGCAAAGATTTTTTATATGCATGTATTCATATTTAGTCTTGAGTAACCGTCATATGGTACGAAGAAACGTGATTTTAATTGTGGAGTTTTACGAACTTAGGTATTTAGCAGCCAAGAGTGAAGAGGATCATTATGCGAGGGAGATGAAACGTGAACAAGAAGAGATCGTGGCCGTTCCTGAGACTGGTAAAACCAAAACTTTGACTCAATTCTAATTAAGCCTTCGTTAAGAAGATTAAGGTGTAACATTACACAGTTTAATTATATTAAACAGAGGCAGCAGAAGTGGCAGAGATACTAGCACAGTATGGAATAGAGCCAGATGAATATACACCTGTGGTTAATGCTCTTCGTAAGAATCCTCCAGCATGGCTTGATTTTATGATGAGGTCAGTATATATAACTTCCCACTTATTTCATTACTATATATTATTCTAATTGTATTGTATTTTTCAACTATATTTTTATCTACTACGACGATATAGTAGTCTAGTCTTAGTTAGGGATAAAATCGAGGGATACTTTTAGTTTTCTGCAAAAAGCTGAGCTTTATACTTTCCAGGTGTAGACAAGATTCTACATGGTCCGACTTCCAAAATTTTAATCTGTTTTTCCTAAACAAACAAATTACGTGAATGAGTTGGTTATATTAAACACTTTAATTAGCATGTTGCATGTACAATGGTTATATAGGTTAGACTTTAATTATTTGTTAAATTGATGATAACTCCCACAGGTTTGAACTGGGATTGGAGAAACCTGATCCGAAAAGAGCGTTACAAAGCGCGTTCACGATTGCAATCGCTTATGTCCTTGGCGGTTTTATACCGCTACTTCCCTACATTTTCATACCGCAAGCCATGGAAGCGGTAGTGGCGTCTGTGATCATAACTCTGTTTGCTCTCTTCGTATTTGGCTATGCAAAAGGGCACTTCACCGACAGCAAACCGCTAAGGAGTGCGTTTGAAACCGCCTTCATAGGAGCAATTGCCTCAGCGGCTGCTTTTGGTATGGCTAAAGCGGTGCAACATTAGCATCAGTAACAAAACTTATGTTTGCGTTTAATGTTTTTTCTTTTAATGGTTTGAAACTTCTTTATTGCATGCGTTGTGGTTCTTATCACGCTCAAACTTATGGTGGCAACCAAAATAAAATCCTTTATCTTTTTATAAAGCACAAATCACTTGCCAAATAAAAATTTGACACATGGCATTTTAATTAAATTTTTTAAAAAATCAAAGAAAATAAAATCGAACAAATATTTTACTGTTTATTTTTTTGTAGGAAAAAAGAAATCCCAAAATTTTCTCTCATCACGATTGCACCATCTCACTACTGTTAAAACTGTTTTCTCTCCCTCTACTAATATAAATGACGATAAATGTTATTAATAAATACTGTTGAATATTTTGCTATCACTTGAGAATTGATAATAGGCATGATCAAAATTAAACCGTAACCGTATATCAGACCGTATCCAAACCGTAACCAGTCCGTAACCATATAAAATGGTTAAAAACTATAACCGATAACCGTAAATATATGGTTAAATTATATTAATCATAATCGTTAATTTATTATAATCGTATCAAAATCGTTGGTTAACCGCATAGTTAAACTAAAATTTGTTAACCATAACCGTTTTAAAAACATAATAAAATATACTAATAATTATTTATATAATATGAATCATATGATATATAGAAATATGAGTACAAAAGAAGAACATATTAATTGTAAAAAAATAATATCAATTATATTAAGTCATCAAATATTATCAATCGTATCATATTATCAAATAACTATAACCATATATAACTGTAACCGCTTCAACCAAAATCATATTTAACTGTAACCGTTTAACCGTATATTAAACGGTTATGGTAACGTTAAACAAAATTTCTAACTGTAACCGTGATAACCTTAACCATAGTCATGTCTACTTGAGAATCACAAAGCTCTCCTCCTATCAAGGTAATTAAAGAACAATTCTTGGATTCACCCATTATTCAAGAAAGCGGTCTAGACGGTCTAAAATTGCATAATATTTTAATTTTTAACTACATATGTTGAAATTTTTAAGTTTTATATTCATATACATAATTATAAACGTTCATATATTATTAATCTAAACTAATTAAATGCATTTTTCTATTTTTTGTTTATGATTTATGATTTCTTCTTTTTTTCTAACATATATTTTTATATAATATCATATTTATAATGGTTTATGCTCTAAACGCCTAAACCGCCTAAAATTACCTAACGCCTAAATCCCGATTAGGTGTTTTAGGTGCTAGGCACTGGATCACACTCTCTTAATTAGGGAAACAAATTTTGTATATCAAACAATTTTAAAATTATTCATTCTAAATATTATATTATAGATTTTAATTATAACATCTAAATCCAAATCACTTTTTATAAATCCAAACCGACATATAATTTTGTTTAATTGTATAATTTAAACTCTAACCACTCTTTTATAAAACATATTGAAATACAATTTTGTTTAATTGTAAATCTAAACCCTAACCATTCTTTTATAAACCCAAACCGACATAATTTTGTTTAATTGTAAAATCTAAAGCATAAATCCTAACCACTCTTTTATAAACCTAAACCGACATATAATTTTGTTTAATATAATTATAAAATCTAAGCCCTAAACCCTAACCACTCTTTTGAACCCTAAACACTCTTTTGTAAACTCAAACCGACACATAATTTCATCTAATTGTAAAATCTAAATTTTAACCACTCTTTTGTAAACCCAAACCGACATATAATTTCGTTTAATTGTAAAATCTAAACTCTAATCATTTTTTAAAAACCTCAAACCGACATATAATGTTTTTAATTATAAAATTTAAACTCTAATTCTGCTTTATAAACCTAAACCGACATAATTTTCTTAATAAAAAATCTACAAAAATTGTTTCCTTAATTTGTTTTATCTTTTTATTTTAATTTTGATTTATTTTATAAATATTATATGACATAGTGTTTTGTTGTATTTTGATTGATTAATTAATGTAGGAATTGTATTTTGATTGATTAATTAATGTAGGAAGAAGAATTCTTGGGCCAATTTTAGTATTTTCATATATACTAGGAAGTTTGCTGAACATGCTATGACAGATACCCAAGAAGAGTCTCGCCGTCCATTGCCATACACTCAAAAATACTACTATCATTTGTTCAATATAACAATTAGAACATCCTTTAGATCTATGTCATCTCTATTTTTCTTCAATTATATTCCAAATTCACATTAAGTTCTACTGGAACCTGTTTCTGGAGGGTTTAAAGCTTGAAATGTCAAAGTATTCACAAAACACATATAAAATGCAACTAAGTTTTAATGGTTAAGCAAGCAGCCCCAAAAGCTTTGTGTTGTATTGTTTGAAATAACTTTTGTTGAATTATATTTAAAATACAACACATATGTTATACCTCTAATTGCTTTAAAATATGGTACTGAATACAAGTTTTTTTTTTTGTTTTAAAAAAAAAGTTTAATAAATTGTTATGTATTGAAAGCATTGACCAATTGGTATTTTGTGTTCAAAACACTACTGAAATCAAAACAATGGTTTTTTTTTGGGAATAAAATACCAGTTAGATAATCGATTTATCATGGTATATAGATTTCTCTTTTTTATTTTCCTTTTGCTTTTAAGTTTTAACTACAGTTTGAATGTATAAAAAGATTTTTTTTAAACTACATCATGGACCCGTACGTAGTACGGGCCTATTAAATAAAATATTGCAACAAATGTGTTGGCGTTTGCGAAATATACATACGGTAAAAGAAAACAATTCAAAATCCTTAGGATTGGTAACATGTTGGCTGTTCTGTTGTTAAGGCATTGAGACTGTAACTTATTTATAACTTATTATTTATTGATAAAAATAGTCAAATCTAGATATTAAAACATGGTCATATTCCCATTAGTAGAAAGCTAGCTAGCAAATACAATACAAGTTCTAAGCTGCAGATACATGCTTTTCTTCCCATTCTGAAGATTTGAATGAAACAGTTTCAGAACAAACACGAGCCTCCTCTTCTTATTATCCCCATCAATGTTGTTGCTCAATATCGTTGTCTTGAAGATCTTTCCAAGATCCAAGATTCTTCATTAACATTTGATCCATAACCTTGTCTGATACTGTGGTCTGTGTTGTTGTTAGAATCACCTTTTTGACTAAAATTTGCAGAGGAAGATAGACCATGAACCGCCATCGAAGTAGTACTGACAGAAACAGGACGCTTAGAAGCGGACGACACATCAACCGCCAAGTTTTGAGTTTGAGATCTATCAACATCATCATTAGGAATCCAAACACCAAAACTAGCGGAGAGATGATTGTCTATTGGTTGACCAAACAATGCAGCTAATGTCTGTGGATGTACTTGTCCTGAGGAAACCAAAGCTTGAATGTTTTCATATCTTTTGATACACTCCGTGTCTTTACTCTGCGAAGCCGCACCACTTAGTCTCTTCAGATACAATCGAAATTTCTGCAATTATATCGACTCACTCAGTCAAATCCTCTATAGAGAGAGCTATACATGAATTAAGATTCAGTGAACCAAACCTGTAAATGACTAGCCACGTTTTCTCTGTTCAAACCAGGAACATTCATCAACTCTAGAATCCGCTTTGGTACAGCTTCTGAAACAATAAGAGCAAATCTTATAAGCACAACTCAATATAGAGTTTATATATAGTGTATAGGAATAAGGATCATACTGTCAATTCCAAGTTGGTTTACAGCATTGACGAATTGTTCATGCAATTCAATAGACCAAACAACGCGTGACTTCTTAGAGTTCCCAGGATCAAGAAGATCATCATCTTCGTTATCTTCTCTATCAACACTTTTCTTCTTCTTCTTCCTAGGTTTCATCAAACTCCCCTCTGAGCATTCACTAACCGAGAAAACAGTCTCGACGCTGCCACTGTTCTTGTTGTTATCCTCTAAAGCTAGGGAACTTCGAAGCTCCTTGTTCATTACACATCTCCTTCTAACAACATGTTGCCAAATGTTCTTAAGCTCTTCAGGACGAATTGGTTTGATTAGATAATCACAAGCTCCATGGTTGATTCCAGTCATGACTGTAGTTGTTCTTCCATCAGCAGACATCACTAGAAAACAGAGTGTAGGAAAACATTAATTGATACAAAAAAAAAAAAAAAAGATTGAATCTTTGGAGACAGAATAAAGAAGAGAGAGTCTTCTTACTAATGACAGGGAGATCCATTTCGAGACCAACTTGTTGGAGAAGTTTGTAACCATTCATACCAGGCATATGTACATCACTTAGAACCAAATCGAAACAGTCTTTCCTCTCTCTTAGAATGGTTAACGCAACATCAGCTTGTGAGCAAATTGTAACTGCAAAACAAAACACAAAAGCAACAATGAGAACTTAGATAAACAAGAAAATGTGAGCTTTAAAATCTAAGAAAAGGTGGGAGCTTTGAAGTAGACCTTGGTACATGAGACGGAGAAGCATTTGCTCAAGAATGAGCAAGCAGGAAGTGTCATCATCTACAACGAGAATTCTTAACCCATTAGGAAACTGATCACTGATAGCCATTTGATTGCAGATCAATGATTCAGCTTTCGTGTGAGTAATTAAAAACCCTAGAGAAGTGAGAACAGGATTTGGGGATGAAGAAAGATACAAAAAAATGTGGAGAAGCAAGAAATGATTGAAGTTGGTACAGTGTTGAGTAAGTAGCCAGTGGTTTGAAGAGAGTGGCACTCTGACGTAATTTAACTCATCAGTACTACCCTTATTTGTAAAAGTCCTTTGAAAAAATCTTATCTAGACAAAACTAACAAAATCTTTGGTCACGGTCCTCATGCACTACTACTGTATCACAATGCTTATCACGCCGGCGAATCCATGCGGTGGCACAGCCGGATTATTCGTTTTCGGACCAAAAACTCAACTGACTAAGATACCCTCGTCCACAAACTTGAATAGCCATTTCACCGTGCCTCCTGTGGTGGCTTTGGCGGCGGAGAGAAGAGCAGCTTCGAAGGTGTTCCGGTATTGTGCTAGGAGAAGGGTGAGAGACGACGTTGTAGGAGGTGAAGATGAAGATGAAGAGTACGGGTACAATGAGGAGATGGCGATGCTGGAGGTTTATAGCCAGTCGTGTAGAGAAGAAGCGCTTATTGTGACGGCCATTGTTGATGACGAAGAAGTGGAAGTTATCATCTTTAAAGGAGTGTCGTCGTGCCTGAGCGGAGAAACGGCGGTGGATCCGGCGAGGAGTGTGTTGCCGGAGAGAGCAGTGATTATAAAAATTGATAGAGTGAGAGGTCCTTTTGATCCATCACAGATTCATTATATTCAAAAGGGACTCTCTTTTCAAGCCTTCAAGGAGACCAGACTCCTCAACTCATGAATCACAGTATTCATATTTGATATTTTGTTATGGTCCATGAATGTTGATGAAAATTTCAATATCTCACCTCTGTTTCTGAACTAATTTCAGGATTTGCAACAATCACACTAAGCAAAAGCCATAATAAGATTTTTTTTTTAAATACATACTAGGCTCAAAAGGGTAACTAAAACACAAGCCTAACTCTTTATCTATATATATAAGAAAACCAATAGACATCACCAGCACAAAAGTTAGCCATAAAACTGAAATCAGTGTTTCTCTCCCGTTTCTTTTTTTTTACCTTGAAATCTTACTATGTTAGAGAAGCACACAAACCTTCCCATATTGGATTTCTACATTTGTATGCTTTTATCATTCCTTCAATCTATTAACCACTGATTGAGATTCATATTGTTGCTCGTGGAATCGACTTCTTTGATCACTGGGTACTCCTCGTCATCCCCATTCGTCCTGAGCCTCTGCTAAGACACCGATTATGCAAACAAAACATTCAACTCTAAAGTTAAAAAGGAAACTAACTTATAATCAGTTATATTAGATCATTATAATAAGAAACGTCAAGTACCTTCCAGAAAGCAACTGTGCTGTTGTTGAAGCTCCTTTTGAGTTAGTAGAGGGGCGTCTCGTTCTACTATCTGATCCTTTGTTTTCCACACGCATAGCGGAAACCTCTTTCTCCATTGCAGCTACTTCTCTCCTCATCTTCTTTGCTTCCACTTCCATCGCCTTTGTTAGTGTTTCAACCTTTTTCGCCAACATCTAAAGCAAAACACAAGACAGAGTATTTCAATCAGAGAATATAAATAAATACAAGCAAATCGTTTCCTGGAAAAGTGTAAAACTAATGACTGACCTCAATAGCTTCGTCTTTATCTCTAAGGCTTTGATCTTTATCGTGAGAAGCTTTCCTTAAAGTTATCACCTCCTTCTGAAGCAAATCATGTAATACTCCTGGGACACTATCATTATTTGTCGCTGCTGCTTTGTCCGGTTCTCCTTGTTTTGTTGAATTAGGTGAGTCGTCTCCACTTTTTCCTTCAGAAGACTGGTTCACTGGAAACTTGGATCTGGGTTCGTTTGTTAGTAGTTTACTCCCATCTATAGATCTGCTGCCTCCGTCAAATGATCTGGATGTTCCTTTAGCATGCTTCAATATTGTACTTGTACTAGCATTCAAAGATCTAAACTGAGAACTCGATGTTCTCTTGGAGAAAAATCCATTCGATGTCAGTTTTGGAATAATATCAGCTCCGCCAATGGATTGTCTTCGGGACGGCCCGTTGCTAATACTTCTTCCCTCAGGTGTCGACCGGTTTCCACCGCTTGGAGGCCCTCTTAAACTCTCTTCTAAGACTCTAAGCCGCAGTTGAAATTTCTCCTGAAAACGGCAAAAGCAGCAATTCTTATTAAAGCCTTGGACATAAGGAAGACTGAAGATATGGATCCTAAGTCCTAACTAAGGTTCTTACCTTCAGCTGAGCTTCAGATTTTGCAGCTCGATCAGCTATGGCAAGTTTGTCACGTAGTTGTTGCATTTCTCCCTGTCGAAAAAGAAACAGGAAAATGGTCAAAGAATGTACTTACTCAAGTTACGGGTTTCGGTGAATATGAATCACACAACTCAAAGCAGTAACAGAAGCCCCAAAAGAAAATATAAAAAAAAACCTGCAAAAATCGTCGTTCTTCGAGCCATTGCTTCACAGGCATCACTTTGTCGCTACCATCTTTCCACTCATTTGCCACTACAGTTGCAACCCTACTTGCACTTACTTTGGCACGAGCCAGTTCCCGATCAAGGACTCTCCTCTCTTCCTAAGCACAGGATTAATGGCCATTGCTATGATTAGCACATGAACTGAATTTTAAGTACAAGGGTAGCAATAGGCTACTGAGGCACTATACGTGTAAGTTAATTATATTACATTCATTTCTTGGAATTTCCTCTGGTAATCTCTCACAGCATTTGCAGCTGCACCACCAGCAAGAACAGCTTCTTCAAGCTCTCGCACAGTCTGGGTAAACTTTTCAACTTCTGCCACCTTTTGTCTGTGCATTCTGTCCAAAATTCTGTTCTCTTCCTAATTTCAACAATTGATAAACAAGGGAGGCTCACGATAACGAAGGAGATAGATCCAGGAATTTAGACTACTGCTGCGTAAAGGAGGTGAAAGTAATACCTGACAAATTTCTATCTGTTTCATTAACTCTTGGTTTTTATTTTGGAGGTCATCAACCATTGAAGCCTTGGCAAGAGCAGACTGAACGGTTCTTTCAGCATCAAGCAAAGCTGCTTCCTTCGATTTAGTTAGGCGGTCCAATGCTCTGTTATCATCTTGAAGTTTAACGATCTACAAATTAAAAACATGCAAAACAGAATGCCCCGTTTTAAAAACGACTCGATAAGCCAGGATATTATACGATATATATTGGGTTGAACAGAAGAAAAATACTTCATGTCTCGCCAGCTTGAGTTCAGCCTCTAAAGGGGCGAGAATGGCTTCAATAGGAGGCATATCGTCATCCTTTTGAGCAGCATGAACCCTTCGAAGAGTAGCTTCTGCAGCAAATTGAGCTGCCATGGAAGCCCTTTTCTCTTCGTTAATTTTCTTGATTTCAAGGTTCTGTGGCAACATGTGATAACATCAAATACAGAATCCAGAAAGAAAAAGGAAAAATTGAAATAATAAAAAGCTACAGAGGAAACATTGTAAACATACTTTACTGTCAAGAAGGTTTTCAGTTAGTTTGAGCTTCTCCGACATCTTTCCCAACTCTTCCGTAAGCTTAAGCAATCAAATTAAAGAGTAGCGCGTCAGAGTATACAAAGATGAATAAAAAAAACAGATGATTTCTGTGACATAGAATATATAAGCTTCATACACATTCTTTTTTGCAAGCACGAACACAAATTTTTCTCACAAAGCATATCAAAATCTAGCTATAACAAAAGTGAGAGCCAATTCATAACACATCTTCCAAAGACAAGGTTTCAAGAATATGGTGAAAAGGATAGGGAAATGACAGATTAACTGCAGAAACTAATAGCCAAATGTAACAGTTTTACTGAAGGCAATCTAGAAACTCGAATTGTGTTTCACATATTTGTAAAGACATAATAATCACAATGTCCTGTAAATGAGGAAAACTAAGTTGACAAGGGAGTAGAACTCCAATTCAATGAATTGCTTCATCTTGTCAATCCATATATAATCAAAACAAACCTCTTCAACAGCCTTCTCTCGCTGCCGTTCAGACAACCTCAATGCTTTGATCTCAGCTTGGGATTCAGACAACTCCCGATCTTTATCTGCACTCCCCACAAAGTCAAAGTTTCAAAACCAACAAGTGACACTCATGCACGTTAATGATAAGTTTAAAAAAAACCCCTCAAATTTTATCAAATTACAAAAATCAAAAAAAATGTCAACGGGAAACTTGAAACCAACCAACAGAAAGAAACAGATCGAGTGTGATAGAGTACCTCTGACATCGTTCTCAAGCCTATTAAGCTCAATTTTAACCGGATCTGAGCCATGGAGTAAAGTAATGAACTCATTATCCGCGTCAAAACTCGGCTTCATTGACCTCCGCCGTGATAAACCCCTACTTCCTCCTTCGCGGAAAGAAGAAGACATAGCCAATGACGGCGAAGAAGATCTCGCCGCCGTACCAAACTCACTCGCTGTTGGTCGTCCTCCATTGTTAACCTCAAACGCCGCGTATCCACCTTCCTCCATTTTTTTTTTTTATTGAAATCCCGATCTATAAACCAACTCTACACATCAAAAATCGCAACCAGTGAGTCCCAAATCCACTAGAGAAGTCAAATCAAAAACACAAAAGGAAACGCACAAACCTAATAAATCAGCACATTCTCAGATCGAAAAAAGCAAAATGTAGAAATAAAGAAGCGCAGCAACACTGAATCGTCAAGAAGAATCTGAGGAGGAGGAGACGAACTCGGGTTAGGGTTTGAATTCAGCTTCTTTCACCGGCGCTTACTTGCTTTGAGATACAGGAAGCAAGTGAGAAATTTAGCAACTTCTCTTTATATTTTTTTTTGGGGGAGACAAAAACAAAACAAAAGGATTTAAAAGAGGTTTTTTATGAGTAAAAATAATTAAATATGGTTATAGTCCTGATTTTGTGTGTAAGTAATGAAGTCACAGTCACAGTCACAGCCAAGCGACGAGAGAGAGAGAGACAATTCATTAATTTGCGTCACACACAAATCCATTTTTTTTTTTAGTTTAGACATGCTTAATTTGCTAATTACCATTCATGCCTACGAGATATATTAATTCCTATATCTTGTGTACAACTGCAATCTCATTTAAGATATTTTATTTACAGCAGTTTTCTTAGTAAATATTTTTGTGTTTATCACTAAGTAAAATAATATAATATCCATTAGGATAATAAAACAGATGAATTTGTGGACAAAATGATATTTTATGAAGTTATATGTTTTATATCAATCAATAATAGTCACAAATACCAATTTAAAGAAAAGGTTCACAACTCCTACTATATATATGTCATGTATTTTCTCCAATGAGTCTTCTAAACTTCTAGTATATAAGGATAAAGAAGGATCATGGACCATGTGACTTTATAATTTATATGCAAGTGTTTATAACTATAGCTTAGCCCCCAAAAAAAAGAAGTGACGTCCTTGGGGGTAAATATATATCTACCAATCGGAGACCATTCTTTAGAATTCTGAATTTTGATTATTAACCATACACAATCTGTCCTCACTACAAGTCACGTCCTCGTGAGTCAAATGTCTCTTAACACGATTTTGTAGTTAAATATATGTATGTATGTTGGCAAGTCACAAGTTTTTTATTAACTTCATACGTTTCATATATAACCATATAATATTGTTCACATTGTTAACTTTTGTAAGGAACACAGTTTTTTTTTTAATCCAAATAATTATTGTAACCTTAGTTTTCATGGTTTGAAGTTTGAATTTACCTGAGGCTAATTCGTCCACTTTACTTGTAATAGAGCAATCAACGTATCATACCTAACGAATTTATTATTACAGGTTTTGCAGGTCAATCATAAGGATTTCTATTTTTAGTTTAGCATAAATACTTAATACTAAAACAGTGGGCTTCAAAATGGGCTATTACTGTTTTTACAAGCCCATTTAATTATCTTCTTTCTTCTATTGCGCTGAGGATTGTTCTGTGTAAGTCTCTTGCTCAGAAAGAGTGTTTTTGACCTTCACAGTGTCGTTTAGAGCCCTAACCAACCATGGTCGCTTCTTTAGGGTTTAAGCCTTCTCCGTTAGATTTTAGATTTTAATGTTATCAATCTTTTGTTACCAAGTGAGTCGTCTGAAGAATCCCATGTCCATGAATGGTCAGAGAAGCTCTTCAATTTCTCTCTCGGCTGAGAAAATCTTCAAATTTTCCAGACCCATTCACCTGCAACAAGCATATTCATCAGCTTATCAATTCGAATTGCGGCGTTCTCTCTCTCAAATTATTAGCTTACTTAGTCTCCAGAGGCTACACTCCTCATCGTTCTTCATTCAATTCGGTCGTATCCTTTGTTTGTAGATTAGGGCAGGTTCAATTCGCTCAAGATATAGTACACTCGATGCCTCGATACGGGTGTGTACCAGATGTTATATCTTATAACTCTCTCATTGATGGGCATTGTAGAAATGGCGATATCAGAAGTGCTTGTTTGGTATTAGAGAGTTTAAGAGCCTCTCATGGGTTTATTTGCAAGCCTGACGTAGTTAGTTTTAATTCTCTGTTTAATGGGTTTAGCAAGATGAAGATGTTAGATGAGGTTTTTGTGTATATGGGTGTTATGTTCAAGTGTTGTTCTCCCAATGTTGTTACTTATAGTACTTGGATTGACACCTTCTGCAAATCCGGGGAGTTACAGTTGGCGCTTAAGAGTTTTAACTGTATGAAGAGAGATGCTTTGTCTCCAAATGTGGTCACTTTCACTTGTTTGATTGATGGGTATTGTAAAGCTGGTGACTTGGAGGTTGCGGTTTCGTTGTACGAAGAAATGAGACGCGTTCGGATGTCTCTGAATGTTGTTACTTATACTGCTTTGATAGATGGTTTCTGCAAGAAAGGGAAAATGCAGAGAGCTGAGGAGATGTATTCGCAGATGCTCGAGGATAGAGTTGAGCCAAACTCTCTTGTATACACTACGGTTATCGATGGGTATTTCCAGAAAGGAGATTCGGATAATGCCATGAAGTTTCTGGCCAAAATGCTCAATCAAGGGATGAGACTTGATTTAGCAGCTTACGGCGTATTTATATCAGGCCTTTGCAGTAATGGTAAACTAAAGGAGGCAACAGAGATTGTAGAAGGTATGGAGAAAGGTGGTTTTGTTCCTGATATGATGATTTTTACTACAATGATGAATGCATATTTTAAATCCGGGCGCATGAAGGCTGCAGTTAACATGTACCACAAGTTAGTTGAGAGAGGCTTCGAGCCAGATGTTGTAGCTCTTTCGACTATGATTGATGGGATTGCAAAGAATGGACAACTACATGAAGCTATAGCTTATTTCTGTATTGGGAAAGCTAATGATGTTATGTACACCGTGCTTATTGATGCTTTGTGCAAGGAAGGAGACTTTATAGAAGTTGAGAGATTGTTTAACAAAATTTTAGAGGCTGGACTTGTTCCGGATAAGTTCATGTACACTTCTTGGATAGCTGGTTTGTGTAAGCAAGGGAATTTGGTGGATGCGTTTAAGTTAAAAACCAAAATGGTTCAAGAGGGTCTCGAGCTTGATTTGTTAACCTATACAACATTGATTTATGGGTTAGCTAGCAAGGGATTGATGGTCGAGGCTAGACAAGTTTTCGATGAAATGTTGAGAATTAGAATATGCCCTGATTTGGCTGTTTTTGATCTACTGATTAGAGCTTATGAAAAGGAGGGAAACATGACCGCTGCTTCGGATATGCTTCTCGATATGCAGAAAAGAGGGCTTGCAACATCAGCAAGTGATGCAGATTGCAGCAAACAATGTGACAATGAAGTGAGCTGTTCTTGAACTTACTTATGATTTGAGCTCATGGGCATCATCAGCTGTTGTATTCTCAAATATGGGAAAATGTAGTAAAGGGCATTTGTAAATAAATTACCATCTTTTACATTTAAAAATGGATGCTTTTAACAAAAGATACATGATTTTGATAGTTATATATAAATATATACAGTACTGTTTTTTAATTGAGGAAATGGAATCTGTATCCATATGTGCAGAATATTACTCCCTCTTCTTAGTTGGGGTCAGTTGTTCCTTTAAGGATGTTGTATTTGCAGAGAGGACATGTTGCTCTCATCTTAAGCCATTTCACAATACACGTCGAGTGAAAATGGTGGTTACAAGGAAGAGCATGAAGCTCTGCACCATCCTCATATGAGTTCAGACATATGCAACAGTCCTGTTAAGAAAAATCAATTAGAAGAAACATTTGGAACTTCATAAAGCAAAGTTAATTGTTGTCATAGAAGATTGGCTTTACCGCATCCTCAGCAAGTAGTGTTCTTTCAGTTGCTAAGCATAGTCCTTTGGTCGGTATAGGAACCATTTTGCCAGGTCCGGCAATGTTCTTCTCGTTGGTATGGAAAGCCTTAAATTTGTAAAGGGGAAGAACACCCAGCTCAGTCTCTGATACTCCTTCCTGTATCACCCGCAAGGCCGTTAGAAAAGGCGTATTTAAGTCTTTAAAGTAGTAATCTTTTGAAACAACAAAGATGGAGGCTTAATACCGTTCCTGCAACGGCGTAAAGAAGGGCGATGATGCANAGAATATGCCCTGATTTGGCTGTTTTTGATCTACTGATTAGAGCTTATGAAAAGGAGGGAAACATGACCGCTGCTTCGGATATGCTTCTCGATATGCAGAAAAGAGGGCTTGCAACATCAGCAAGTGATGCAGATTGCAGCAAACAATGTGACAATGAAGTGAGCTGTTCTTGAACTTACTTATGATTTGAGCTCATGGGCATCATCAGCTGTTGTATTCTCAAATATGGGAAAATGTAGTAAAGGGCATTTGTAAATAAATTACCATCTTTTACATTTAAAAATGGATGCTTTTAACAAAAGATACATGATTTTGATAGTTATATATAAATATATACAGTACTGTTTTTTAATTGAGGAAATGGAATCTGTATCCATATGTGCAGAATATTACTCCCTCTTCTTAGTTGGGGTCAGTTGTTCCTTTAAGGATGTTGTATTTGCAGAGAGGACATGTTGCTCTCATCTTAAGCCATTTCACAATACACGTCGAGTGAAAATGGTGGTTACAAGGAAGAGCATGAAGCTCTGCACCATCCTCATATGAGTTCAGACATATGCAACAGTCCTGTTAAGAAAAATCAATTAGAAGAAACATTTGGAACTTCATAAAGCAAAGTTAATTGTTGTCATAGAAGATTGGCTTTACCGCATCCTCAGCAAGTAGTGTTCTTTCAGTTGCTAAGCATAGTCCTTTGGTCGGTATAGGAACCATTTTGCCAGGTCCGGCAATGTTCTTCTCGTTGGTATGGAAAGCCTTAAATTTGTAAAGGGGAAGAACACCCAGCTCAGTCTCTGATACTCCTTCCTGTATCACCCGCAAGGCCGTTAGAAAAGGCGTATTTAAGTCTTTAAAGTAGTAATCTTTTGAAACAACAAAGATGGAGGCTTAATACCGTTCCTGCAACGGCGTAAAGAAGGGCGATGATGCAGGGAAGACAGCAACAGAGAGCTATTCCAACAAGGCAAGCCAAAACAATACAGAAAATGGCGAAGAAGACATCAATCGCCAGAAAAGTCACCGACAACCTGCAAAACCCCGGAAAGATTTGGATCACACTGAAACAATAACTCTTGTATTTGAATGAGGCAGCAAATACTATGATAGAATCTGATACCAGTAAAGATTAGGAGCTTCTCCTAAAAGCTTATCACCACCTTCAACAACCCAGTAGAATCCAATGATCCACCATACAAATGATACCACAGTGTTTATAGACTCACATCTTTTAGCAAAGCTGATTACAACAAATCCATCATCCCAATGGCAAATTCAATCACATAAACGACAAAAAAAACATCAATTTCATCTTCATAAATTCATGAAATTGAGATTAGTCAATCAAACCTGTAAGTTGTTGAATTGTCACTGTCTTCTTCTTCATGATCATACTCACTGTGATCTTCATGATCGGCGGCGGCACTATCTCCAGACTCCAAATCCCTAGCTCTACGCGTCGTGTTTCTCCTCCAATACTCAGACCAAACCAAAACCACATGGATCAAACACTGTAACCCATACCCACAGATCCAAACCCTGATCGGCTCGTTAGGTCTTTCTTCGACTGTACCGACAAGCATAACCGCCGACGCAAGCACAAGAGCAGCGTTCCAGAGTATATCAGCAGCAACTACAGGTTTCGAGTAACCCCAATCGATTCGTCTCTCCTCCAGAGCACGCGCCGCCGTCTCTCTCACAAGCATCGACGGTGCACGGTGGCCGGTGATCCGTCCCAATAGAACGGCGAGAGCTGTAGGTCTGGCTGATGAAGGAGAAGAGCCTTCGCGACGCGGGCGGAGTAGTGGCACATGTTGATCACGCGCCGCCGTGGAGTCTGAAGAAGTCGATGACATCAGTATCTTCTGATACGGAACCAACGAAGAGAATTGAGTTTCTTCTCTCTCTCTCTCTCTCTCTCCTCCTCTAGAAAACGCTTAAGCCATGGCGGACAGTTTTTAAAAGATTGGTTTAAAATTAAAACAATTACTGTAGAATCTAATTAAATAAGATTAATTAATATTTAACATTAAAACATCATTATTACAATAAATCACCTTTGACCTTACAGGTGTTATCTAGAAATTGGCCTAGGATTAAAACTGTTTACAAATCACAGATTTAGTTTCATTACACTGATGATTTCCCAGCCAAGCTCTAAATCTGCAACAGACCAGTTACAACACAAGAACACAGCTTCACTACAACTGCTTATCTCTGTTCGATGCATACACTTCTCTTTCAGACACAAAGACCCCTTAAAAGATCCAACCTGCAAACTGTTTTCATCTTCATGAATCTGAGCACCAGACACTGTCTTCAAGATCTTTGAAGACAATTGTTTGATCAGATCAGCATCGTTATCTGATTCTCCCTTAACTTTCACTGGACAACAGTAAGCTAAAGAGACCACATGGTTTTTCTCATGTAACAACTCAGAGACTTCATCTTGGTGAACAATCTTCGCCTTTTTGCTCTTCTCTATTACCAAAACCCCGTCTGCAGTTCTCTGGTCTGTAACACGGAGCTGAGTAGAGTTTGAGAATTTGAAATTCGGGCTGGAGCAGCTTTTAAGGAACATATCAGAAGCGTTTGCTTTTACAAAAGTGGTTGAAGCTACTGAAACTGTTTCACCATTGGCAGGAACAAAACAGGGGATGTCAAGCTCTGAGGTTATCTTATCCTTAAGAATCATCATGCTTGGTTTTTCGCCGTGCACGAGTACAACGTTCTTTGGGGAAAGAAACTTTGTGAGATCCATTATTCCTTTTGCATCCGTGTGAGGACTGAAAGCCACTTGATGTATCTGATAACAACAGTATCAAGACTATTAAGTTTATGTTGAACGTGTGAATTTTGATGCATTGCTATTTTCTTGTAAAGTTTACATAATTTTTGTGAGAACCAGAACAAAGAGTATATACAAACCTTGCAACGGACATCAACCTTGGTGCCATTGTAGAGGTCAACCGTCGTGGGTTTACCGGCCATCAGTTTGTGCCCAACGGTCCCAGCTACAGAGTATCTGTACCAAACGGATCCACAAGGGGTTGAAAGGAGATATAATTGTGGGTTAGGTGCGAAGAAGAAAAAATGAATTGCTAATGAAGGAAACACAATAGCTGTAATACCCGGGCAAGGCAACAAGATTCAAGGGAGACGGAGCCCAGTGCTTGAACACTTCAAGTGAGAAGCCAGCACAAAGCATACCAGGTGTGGCAAAGAGAACACATGGCCCAGGAGCATGTATAAGAGACCGATCAAAATCTTTAACTGCAGAATGTTAAGGTAGTAGTTAAAAAGGACGGACAGGATGTATTGATCAAGTATAGAATCACTAGTTTACAAAGCTTTTATCCTTATTTTTCAAGCACTGTAAAGTTTTGGGTCCATTTGATATAAATTTCATCTTCAACGTTCTAAAGTTATTTGCAAATGTTAGTTCGCATACCATTCTTAAAATCAAATGGGTTATGCGTATTGTGCTTTTCTTTAACGTTCTGGCTTGTCCAGCTGATGAGCATTTTGTAATACATATTTGCTTGGATGGTCAAACCTGGAAAAATACAGCAATATTCAGAAGATAGAGATCACTATTTGTAAGATAAAATCACGACTTTGTTGAGCTGACTAATCTGAAGAATTGATTTCAAATGAGGATTGGTAGTGATTTAACAGACCTGATGAGAAGTAAATTGGAACCTTTATATTCATACGCTCCCAGTAATCATCAAGCAGCATGCAAAGTTCCTGAACAAGGAAACGCAATTGTCAATGAGACATAAAAGAAGCACAGGCAAATTTAAGTAACTGACTTGTTTCAAAGCTATCACAAGGAGCCTATTCTGTAAGAAGACAGACCTGAGCCCTTCCAAGAGCAAATGAAGGAATTAGTGCCTTCCCTCCGCCAGCAACACATTTATGAACCTGGAAGAGTTTTCTGAGATATTAGACAATTACCGAACAAAAGCTGAAGCCTTTCCTAAAGGGCTAGTTTAGTATATTGATCAGGAACAAGCCAAAAGTTATGCCGGAATTATAATCAAAAACCATTTAAGAAACCATGTGTTGATAGCTACAAGTAGACATACAGCTTCGGGGATATTTTGACCCGCGAATGGTAGTTGCATATGTCGACCTAAACGGCATAGTCAAACATACAACAGGAATACATACTAGTTCTTTGTAAGTTTGCTAAAAAATACCAGTGAACAACTTTGTATTTGTTTCCCGTACTCTGATATGAGAAGATCCAACTGGAGTCTGTCAATTTTAGCTGCTCCTAGATGTCTATCTGTTGTCATATTGTAATCTCCAGTGTACAAAATTGCTGCATCTCCCACTTTTGCATAAATCATCACTGCTCCAAGGACCTTATGATCATTACAAAAGAAGCTTTAAGAAATGCAGAAACTCTGAACATAACAAACTTAGAAAGAAGTCCAAAGAAGCTTTCTAAAACAAGAAAGAATGTCTTACATGCCCTGCATAATAGGCACGGATTTGAAGATCTTCATCAACCTGAATTGTTTGCTTCAAATCTATTGCGATTACTACATAAGAAACAGAAGGAAGCCAAGTTATAGACACTGCATCTGTATTTATGAATCAAGTAACACATTCATCAACCAGATGAAAAAACTTCGTACATAAAGACCTTCAAAATGAATTAAATCCAATATTTAAAGTACCTTTCTTCATGCAGTTTGTTATATGGGTAGTGGTGAATAGCTCCTCCTCGCCTCTTCTATCCACCATTACTCTTCGGTAATCCTCAAGCATTAATGGAGACAAAGCCTTTGTGGGATACTACAAAGAGAGACAAGTCAAATGCAAATTCCTTTACCTTGAAAGAAAAAAAAAAATCATTCAAACATTTCATCGAACACCTAGAGGACGATATTACTCACCGACATATAAATTGGCCCATTGTACCCACAAACCTCCGTGAAGTAAGGAAGCGCTCCAACATGATCCATATGACTATTAACACTCGAAAAACACACACACAATTAAAACCCATACGATCGATCCCACAAAAACTAAGAAAACTACTTGAGGGGGCACAGTCAAGGTTTAAAGAATCAGTACAAATGAGTGACGATGATACAAGAGATGACGTTATCAAAATCACCGGATTTAGAGAGGAGAGAAAAATCTGGGTATCGATTGTGATCATCGCAGCCCATATGCATCCCACAATCAAACATTATCCTTTTACCGTTAATCGTCACCACTACGCAGCTCTTTCCAATCTCTTGTCCAGCACCTAACCACACCACAACGATGAAAATACTACTCTTATTCCGATATCGTGAAACATAAAGAAGCAAAGAATGAAGAAGACAATTAAAAATATATATATTACCGAGTACGAAACAATCGATTGCCATGGAAGATGTCACTCAACACAAATTACGAAAATAAATTTGAGACAAGTAACAAAAATTATCGAATTTGTTCGAATCAGAACACGAAGTCAAGCGACCGGAGAAAATTTTGCAGCGGCGAGAGAAGGAAGACACAGAGTTAGGTCGTCAAACGAATTTGAATGGCGGCAAAGTGTTCAGTAGCATCGGAACCGCTGGGAATCACACACGTGTCTGAGATCTAGCCGTTGATGATATACATCGTAGTGGTAAGCCCAATAACAGTAATAGTGATTATTTTAACGGCCCATTAATTTTAAAATTTTAAAACGACGTCGTTGTGTGTCGTTTGGGTTCTGAGGAAGAAAAAGTTCGTAAAGACTAATCCCTAAATAAGTGAGAGAGGACTGAGACTTTGTAGTTGACCGGATCATTCTCACTTTCGCCGGACGACGTTTCTTCCGCCGTCGGTATCTGCCTTTACAAATCCCGATCTCTCTGTCTCTGTCTTCAATCGGTCAGTATCTCTCTCTCTCTCTCTCTCTCCTCTTCTGATCTTGCAAACCCTATCAATTCGCCATCTCCTTTGAGCTCTTTCGTTGATTGAGTTTTGTTTCTTAGTGCAGTGACGACAATGGCTGCTCGTATCGGGATCTTCGCGGTCGTCGTAGCTGTATTCTTATCTATTCCCGCATTTTCCTCCGCTCAGGATCTCCAGATCGTAAATGCCGAGCGAAGGGTAAGATTCTCCGATCTGTCATCTGTAGCAAATTCATTAATTTCCAAAGGATCCGTTTCTTATGGTAATTCAAGTTAATGAAGGTGCCTTTGGGCTTACTGTTTCTCCGATCTATGCTTGGTTTATATTAATACTGTGTGATTTGGTCACCTCACGGTTGATCATCGATTGGCTTCATAGTTCATATGTACATCAACTAAATCATGTGACTCTTTAGGTGTGAATTTTCATCAGTTATTTCGTTTAGTTTCAGTAATCTGAAAGTTTAATGATAGAAGCTGTTGAAACTTAAGTTTTTATTCTGAAATGCTCCTCCTTTGTGTTTTGTTTTTGTCTACAGATTGACTTAAGCTCACATATCGTGAAGGCCTTCTTGACTCTCAAGGTATTTCTAATCAAATTTACAGTTGTTATTCCTATTGAAAACACACTAGAAGGTTCGGAACTTGGAACTAGGAATTGAAGCCTTTCTTCATATGTTGTATGCTATTTCAGCTTCTTTATTTTTTCTTTCATTCACTGTTAGTTGAGTGTAGTTAAAGTTTTTAGTAAAGGTTGGAACTTAATGGCTTTGATTCGCTGTGACAGTTCACCTGTTATTTTCCTTTTTCTCCTTCATCATCCTTGCGTTTTTTCTGTTAGAAGGTGACGGTTTTCTTGTCTGGTTTCCTTGTTAGGTTGAAAATATTGGGAAAAGTGCTGCTGCAGAAATGCTTCTTGCTTTCTCACCTACTCAGATCAAGAATTTGGCCATGGTCCAAGCCCTGGCAATTACTGGCAAGAAGAAAAAGAAAACCTATTTGCCTTTAGATGTAAAGCCAACTGAACAACCTGATGCTCCAAATGACACTGGATACTACCGTGTTACGTTTGTTAGCCCCTTAGGTCCGGGTGAAACTGTTTCACTTGAGGTGCTATACATTTTGACTCATTCGTTGGAACCTTTCCCAGTGGAGATAACCCAGTCAGAATCTCAGTTGGTTTACTACCATGATAGTGCAGTGATATTGTCACCATATCATGTTAAACAACAGACAACTTTTGTTAAGACACCTAGTACTAGAGTGGAGTCGTTCACTAGCATCGAACCTGCTAACCGGGCTGGCAAAGAGATAAAATATGGACCATATGAGAATCGTGCTTCATACTCTTACGCACCTGTCATCATTCACTTTGAGAATAACAGTCCGTTTGCCGTTGTTGAGGAGCTTGTGCGTGAAATTGAGATTTCACACTGGGGTAGTCTTCAGATAACAGAAAATTATAGGTTGACTCATGGGGGAGCGCGGCATAAAGGTGTTTTCTCAAGGTATGTAATGGGCTGAATGACTTTTTATGTTTCCGGTGACCTCTGAAAATTTATCTTTATGGATTAGATGTTGCAGAATCTCTATTTGTGTTTGAGCTGAAGGTGCCATTTTCAATTACTGTAGACACGTTTTCTCGTAAACTGTCTTGTTACTTAGCTATTTTCCGTTGTGGTGAAAGAGCTCAATGGATATGTTGTCCTCATACATAAACTGTTTCGCTGAAATGTTTTTCTGAATTCTTAATTTTGGCAGGGTTGATTATCAATCGAAACGGTCCGTCAGTGGTGCATCCTCTTTCAATGCGCTCCTTGCAGTACTACCTCCCAGAGTGAACTCTGTCTACTACAGAGATGACATAGGAAACATCTCCACTTCACATTTGCGTACAGGGTTTAGAAAGGTATGGTTGGCTTGCCTTCTTTTCGTGATCTGTGGCCATTTAGACACTGATATTTGTTCCCTAAGAAACTCTTCCAAGGCTTTAATTTACAACAGTATGTTGCTTAGAGGCGTATACCTAAAAAAAGAGTGATCTGATAATATTCACTTTTAAGCCTCTGAATTCTTATAAAACAAATTTGGTGTTTGCAGTCAGAACTTGAATTTGAACCCCGCTACCCATTATTTGGAGGGTGGAGAGCAACTTTTATTATCGGCTATCGAGTTCCATTGGAAGACTATCTCTTTGAAGCATCTGATGGCAGACGTTATTTGAACTTTACGTTTGGGTGCCCGCTCGTCGAAACTATTGTTAATAAGTTGACTATCAAAGTGGGTTTAGCATTTTCTACTAATTGATATTTCTTTCAGTTGTAAGCAAATTTGATTTAACGGAGGGAAATTTCTTTTCAGGTCGTGCTTCCTGAAGGATCAAAGGACCCTTCTGCTATTTTGCCCTTTACAGTCAATCAAGACTTACAGGTACCTCATCAGCCACGCAGATTGCATTTTTCAAACCATAGTTATTATTACACAACAATGTATCTATCTATAATGGTCTTCGTCTCAGGTCAAATACTCATACCTTGACATTGTGGGAAGAACCGTGGTTGTGTTGCAAAAGGATAATGTAGTTCCCACACACAACGTACCTTTCCAGGTAACCATTAAGACCTTCAAACTTACAAATAGATTTTAAACAGATTTAGAATTATAGATGTATCATTATGATGAGCAAAATTCATTCTTTTGGTAAAATGCTATAAACCTGCTTGATATATATGGGACTGTTTTCCGCAGGTGTACTATACATTCAAACCGATATACATGCTTGCGGAACCATTCATGCTTGTATCGGCTTTCTTCTTCGTCTTTGTGNTAAGTTGACTATCAAAGTGGGTTTAGCATTTTCTACTAATTGATATTTCTTTCAGTTGTAAGCAAATTTGATTTAACGGAGGGAAATTTCTTTTCAGGTCGTGCTTCCTGAAGGATCAAAGGACCCTTCTGCTATTTTGCCCTTTACAGTCAATCAAGACTTACAGGTACCTCATCAGCCACGCAGATTGCATTTTTCAAACCATAGTTATTATTACACAACAATGTATCTATCTATAATGGTCTTCGTCTCAGGTCAAATACTCATACCTTGACATTGTGGGAAGAACCGTGGTTGTGTTGCAAAAGGATAATGTAGTTCCCACACACAACGTACCTTTCCAGGTAACCATTAAGACCTTCAAACTTACAAATAGATTTTAAACAGATTTAGAATTATAGATGTATCATTATGATGAGCAAAATTCATTCTTTTGGTAAAATGCTATAAACCTGCTTGATATATATGGGACTGTTTTCCGCAGGTGTACTATACATTCAAACCGATATACATGCTTGCGGAACCATTCATGCTTGTATCGGCTTTCTTCTTCGTCTTTGTGGCTTCTCTTGCTTATGTACACATCGATCTCAATATCGCCAGGAAGTAGAGTTCTTACAAAATGTCCTTCGCTTTCACTTATAGACTCTTAAAAGAAATAGACCTTTTTTACCTTTACCTTTTTTATAAGAAGAGACTAAATTTTGTAGTTCTTGCTTTTTGTAGTTGTATCTTTGACACCTTATGTCTGTAATGAAGTGTCGGAGTTATATTGTGCTCTCAAGTTGCCAAAATTGAATTTGCACAATAATTTGTTGTCTGATTTAGGAAAGTAGATGACGGGAAAATAGTGAATTTGCCAAATGTACCGAAAAAACGAAAATGTTTCAAAAGCTAAAATATGATACAAAATGATGAGTGACAACAACAAAATACAGAGAAAAATGGCAAAAATAAAAACAAATGCAAAATAAAAAGTTACATTAACTAACAAAGATTACGCTAAAACAACAAACACTGATCCTAATCTCCATTGCCTTAGGAAAAAAAAAACTTGCCTTTTAAAGAGAGATCACTGAACCGGATTCTTCTTCGGCCTTCCTCTTCCTCTCTTCTTCGGCCTTCCATCTGAATTAACTCCAACATTGTTGTTACTCCTCATCGCCTCACTATCTCTCTTCCCTGCACCACCTGACCATCCACCAAAGTTAACCTGAGCACTATGAGAAGACGAAGGATGAGCAACCGGAGCTGCCGGAGCTGAAACGCCGCCGGATGAGAAAACCGGAGGCATCCAATTAGGGAATTTGGCTGCATCAACTCCGTTAGCAATGGCGGCTGCTTCACCTCCTTTGCCACCAATAAATCCCATGGGAAAAAAACCCCAACAACAATAATACTCATCTTTCCCAGGAATCAACGGAGGCAGCTGAGGGATACTCGCGGCGTGGAACGCTCTTTGGCAGTTTTGGCATCTGATACAGTACTCTTGGTAAACCCTAGGATACTCATGGAGACTGTAACAGTACGGACACGCCGTCCAAAACGTAGCCATCTTCTCATTGACTGTTGTTTTCTTCCTCCTCCCCTGATTGAGATCTACTTTGGTGAAGATGAGATTCAAATCCCGATCGAACTGAGATTTCTTTGAAGGTGTTGACAGGACTTCCCATGCATCGAGCACGAATTTGAAAGCTTGATCGGCGAACGGGAAACGGTTTTTGTCAGGGTGGAGGAGAAGAGCGAGACGGCGGTATTGTTTCTTGATTAGATCGTTGTCCGCTGAAGATTGTTCTGGATCTTCGATCTGGAGGATCTCGTACCAGTTCGGTTGGTTTTTGACGAGATTCTGTGACGCGGACGAGAGCAAGACGTCGACGACGGCGAGGATTTGATCGGTGCCTTCTAAGAGAGGCTCTGTCTCTTGAGCTAAGATTGCAAACTCTTTTGAACCGTTCAGATCTCGTGACTCCAGAAGCTTCTCCGCGATTCCGAGAAGACGTTCGGCTTCTTCTCGGTTACCGTTCATCTTCTTCTTCTTTCTCCTTCGATTTCAAAAGCTCTTGTTTTTGGCTATGGGCGGAGAAAATGGTGGGCAGATCTATTTTTTATCGAGAAGACGATGATGATGATGAACAAGGCTCTCTCATTGGCTGTGTGTTAAAAAAATGTGACCAACAAAATAACATAAATTAAATTTGCTGATATGAATTTAAGAGAAACAATTGACTGTATCTCATGGTATAATACAATTTACAATTAAGTTGGAACACGAAAATTAAAAAAAAAATTACTAAAAAAGGCAAAAGTTACAAAATTGATTCAGCTAGGTGAGTTTTATAAATAATAAAAAAAATAATTATCGGTTCTTTATTTTATATACATAAATAAAATTTCTATTAAAAAAAAGGTTTAGTTTGTCCAAAGAAATGAAAATCAAATAAAAATAAAAGCATGATTATGTTTATAAAAAAAATTGTCATTGCTAATTGATTAAAAAAAAATCATGTTTTTCCAGATATTAGATGTTTTATATAGTTAATTGTATTGGGAAAAAAAATCATTTTTGATTTCAGACATTACACATAAAACATAATTACTATTTATTTTTTTTATGCCTTACAAAAGCTTAAAAAAAAAAAAATTGTTTTGTTTGTAACTCTCGCAAGATGAGTATGTTTTATTTGTAACCCTCTTCGGTTGAATCTTCTATTTAAATGATTGTTATTCTAAAATAAATGTATTACAACTAGGTTTTCACTCTCGGTACACCGCATGACTAAATTATAAATTATTATATTTTAAATAATAATTTTAAAGATATTTAATTTAATATTTTATTTAGAATTTTTTTCTTCTTCTTACGTTTTATATAATTTAGAACCTAATTACATTATATTTGTTATTAGCTAGATAGAATATAAATTTTTAAAATACTTACTTTTGTTTTCTATAATTAAACAGAGGTATATGTCTATATGGTATGTTAGTGCATATTTTTATGTGTATACAATTTTTTTTTATTTTTTGGAATATTAAGAAGTATGTGTAATATTTTGTAGTTCATATACTAAATAATTTATAAGTTAATTTTCCAAACTATGACTACAAATCTATAGTATATGAAATAAACTAATAGTTTTAGTGTTAGTTCTATAGTCTAAACCCACCATGCTAGGTGGATCACACAACATGTTTAAAGATTTTTAATCTGCAAAAACTCATCTAAAAGTTATTTTTTATCAAACCAAATTTTCAAATTTTTATCAAGTAAAGAACAATACTTGGATTCATGGGTTTACTTTCACGGGTTTACTTCTAGGGTAAACTTCTTCATTCACCTCCTTATAAAATAATGAAATAAATTAGTTTCTATAAAAATAATCGAATATAAGTAAAATTAATTTGTTTATTAAATTAATTATTTAATGCTAATGGTATCCCTGTAAATAAGTGTCAACTTCAGGATTTATTTTATAAACTAGGTTTTGAATCCACGCTACGCGTGGGTATATTTGATATATTTTGATGAAAACTATATATGATTGATGACGGTAGTAAAATATTATCTTATAAAAAATTGAAATTAGTATTAAGGAAAAGTTAAATTTCAGATACACAATTTTTTAATATATAAAAATCAGTTGTGTTTTAAAATCAAATTTGATAAAAAAAAATCATGAATTTAACTCTACATGCAGGCGAGGCGAATTAAACTGATGACCTCACATAACGTAAACCATTTCTTTGACCACCAGAAAAATAAAACAATTTTATCATCATGAATTTAACTCGTTTTCATATTTAATTGATAGCTACCACCTATGTTTTCGTATTTTTTATTCAATGTTTTCTTATTCTTCATATTCTTTCTTGTCATTTCTACTGTCAAATTTGTAGTAATCGTCATAATTACTTTTACCGTCTGGTTATTCGCTATAATCTTTTTCTTCTTCATCCTCGTCAACTTCTTCACTTTCTTCCACTAAAAAACCTTTTTTTAGACTACCACACAATTTGTTAATCTATCAAACTCCAAGAACAAAATCATTTCTTTTCTCGTAAAAATAAAAAATAAAAAAATTAATAAAAAAAATTTCAACTTATCTATAAAATCATACACAAAAATATGTTTTACAGCTCATAAGAAATAAAAAGCACAAACGTAGATAAATAAGATAATTTATGTTTTACATAAATATTTATAATATTTTAAACTTTTAAAAGGTTTTGAAATATAAATTTTGAACATTTTAAAAAGTTTCAATATTATAATATTTTAACCTTTTAAAATTTAAAAATTGTAATATTTAAAAAAAATTTAAAAGCTAAGAACTTTTAAAAGTTCAAAAATTATAAATATTTAAACTTTTAAAAAGTTTTTAAATATTATAATTTTTAAATATTTAAAAGTTTAAAATATTATATTGAAACTTTTTAAAAACTAATAACTTTTAAAAGTTTCAATATTTATAATATTAAAACTTTTAAAAATTTTAAACATTATAATTTATTTTTTGAAACTTTTTAAAGTTTTAATTTGATCAAATAAAAAACCAATCAAACCGAATATACTTTTAAACTTGGACGCCTGATAAATCAAGCTTTCCTGCTCATTCGTTGTTGGAAACATATTAATCTTATTTATACTTTTTCTGAACCATTGTCTAAAAATTTTATAGCCGATGTGGGATATTGTGCATAGTTCTTTTATTTCCATAAATTTAAAATTTTCCTTTTTCTAAAAAATTCTGGAAATTTAAAAAATGTTAATGAATGACATGTTAAATCCTGATTGGTTGTTTAAAATAATTCTTAATATAGAAAATTCTGGAGATTTTAAAAAATGTTAATTAGTGAAGTGTCTAATCACAATTGAAGGTTTAAAATCCTACGTGGACGCCTTTAGGAGTTTATAGCTCCTACTTTTTATTAGTATAGATGTCTCCAAAAATGTATATATAGATTTTGTTGGATGTAAGTGAGAGTTAAGAAAAATTGATGTGATAATTATATTACAATTTTTATCTATTCCCCTTAATTTAAGTTATATTGCTAGGCTTAGTTTTAATTTTTCATCCTTGTAGTAAAACCTAGAAAGAAAATAAATATCAAACTGGTTTTTTATATAGCAAAATCCTTAAAGTACATATTTTAATTAAATTTAAAAATAATGATTTTATATAATTATATGTTGAATCACAAACTAAATAAAATGATGAGTATTCTAAAATATATTTATTACAATTTTGTTGGAGGTAAGAGAGAGGTAAGAAAAATTGATTTTATAGTTATATTACAATTTTTCTATTCATGAGAACATTTCAAATTTTAAGAATAAAATAAATATACATGAATTTGTAAGAACTAATCAAACATCTAAAGTGAAGAATTAATATGTTTTCTTTAGCTTGATTCCCTTATTATGCGATGATTATAATCAGAATATTATTATGGTCATCAAAATTTTATTATACATATTAGAATACATATGTATTCTAAATCAAAATAATTATATACATAAAAGTAAAACAAAGAAGAAAAGAAGAAGTACATAAAACAAAGAAACAATATAAAATATATAGTAAACAAATAATATAATCAAACTCTTAATTGGTTTTTCAACCTATGCAAGAACATTATAAAAAAACAAAGAAAATATTTAGGATTTGGAATATGGTGGAAGAGGATGTGAGAATGGTTACTTATAGGATAAAAAGTGATGAAATTTACATTTCTAAAATAATTAAATTATAAGAGTTACAATTATAATTAGGGGAATTTTCAAAAATAGTCATTTTTTTATGTCACTTTTCAAAAGTATATTTTCATGCTGTCCATTTTTTCAATGTATAAAATGACTAAATTATAATGGAGTTATAATGCATATTTATGTGTGTTTATGTGATAATCATAATATAGGTGTTTAAATATATATATATATATATATATATATATACATATATATATATATATATATCAGTATATCACATATGTACGATGAAAACGTGGCTTACGATTTTGGATTCTAAAGAAGATAGTGAATTGTTGTAAGAAATTTATATAAATGATCAAAATTTATATAAATGATCGAAATTTATAGTCCAGACAAAAGGAGAAAAGAAAGCAAACCTCACAAATAAAAGAATCTTTTGACATGAACTTTGCTGAAATATATGTTCTACATTATTCTAACTGATCGAGTTGTTTAACAAACTAAATTATATGAGAACAACTAGAATTTGTATCCGGATTTTAATTTAAAATATTTTTTATCAATAGAAATACTTGAACTCAAATATAAGCATTCAAGTTTTTGAGTATAAATATATAAATATTACACTTACTTTACTAAGTTATATACAACATATATATTGTTGACGATAATGTTTCTTTGACAAATAAATAATTTGATATATATCACGTGGTAAAATTAAAAATAAATGCAAACACAAGTTGTGTTTTTTGCAATCATCTACTGGAGACATGGGAGCACTTGTTTTTTTTCCTGTCATTTCTCACAGCAGGTCTGAGAGTTGCTTGTAAAAGGGTTTCTTATCGACTAATTTCTATTGGGTTACACTTTTCAGAAAAATATCATATCGTTATAACATTTTTACCGAGCTTGCTTTACCCATGGAAGCAAATGTAGCGTACCATAAAAGATTTCTCGACTAATTCATGAATGTTTTTATTTTATCTCACTTTACATGACTATATGGCTAAATGGTGTAGCCTGACTTGGAATCTAAAAATCTATTTAATAATATATGTCATTTATATTTTTCTACAAACTCATTTGTTTCACACAGTGAATGAGATGTCAAAGATTTTAATTTAGTCATATGCATTATTATCTTTTCACGTTTTAGTAATTTATTTTCAAACATTTTTGACTACAATTATTTCGTTATTATCTACTATGCACTCGTTGCCTTTTGACATCTACTTTCTTTTCATCTTCTATTGACTCACATATAACACATATTATACTTTAAATTGATTTTAAAAACATTATAAATATTTTCTCTTTAATTACTATTTCATACTCAAATGTGGATTAAAAACATTTGTTTCAATTTATGAAATATCAATTTTTTTTTCCTTTTTGATCATCTTATAAACTAATATTTACCTTCAATTTTATTTTTCCTATTTAAAATTTTAGATATACAATTACATAAATTTTGTTTTATTCTACCATGAATTTTAAATTTATTTTTGTTCTAAAACTCACTAACATATTTAAAATTTTAAACTATGATCAATGTAAAAGAAAATTTGAATTATATTATTACCACTGATAAAAAATTTATAAACTATTTTTGTTATTTTAACAATTCAATTATTTTACATATTTAATTTCTAATTTATTTAAACTTACTATTAATCATAAGTAACATAAATATGCACTAAATGAATATTTTAAGGTTATTTTAAAGTAGAAAAAATAATGTTCTTTAGGTGGATGCTTAGGTGGTAGAATGAGAAGAGAGAAAAACTAACTTTATAGATATAAATTATATCGATTTTGTTTTTTTGGACAGTGAGAACAATTATATCGATATGGTGAACAAATTTAAAGAATGTATAAGAAATGTAAGTGAAAACGAATATATATATATATATATATCTTTAATTAATTCATTTAGACCATACTAAGATTCTATATTCTTTTTATTAATTTTGACCATATTGTTTAGGGTAAAAAAAGTAAAGAAGATATGTTATTTGATGTTTTAGATATACGTACGAAATGTAATCATGTTTAGATACTTTCATCCTTATGTTTTGTTGGGTTAAAGGTTTTGTTGAACGGCTAATAAGATATCATATCACTACCAAATTCATGCGCTAACATATAAAGAGAAATATTCGCATAGTCTTTTATAAAAGCATAGCAGTCATCCTTAAGCAAATTAAGCATACTTTATTAATTGTAGTCAGTTTGCAGTTTATTAATTGTAGTCAGTTTGCAGTTGTTAATCCAGCAAAATCTACTACTTAATGTCAGTTTGCAGTTTCGTGTTCGATATGGCTTATTATGGAAAAGAGGGTAGCTAGTAAACATATGTAGAATGAAAAGAAAACAAAAAAAAATCATATTTATTTATGCATTACATTGCGTATTTGTTATTGACGGAGGCTTTTTGATTACCTTAAGTTATCATTGATAATTTGATCACTTTGTTATCTTTAGTGAATTCTGCATACTTTATTAATTTATTTTATATTCGGTAAATATTCTGTTTTAATTAAATTATATTAAATTTTGAAGAAACTAAGGGCTTCTCCAAACACTCTTTTCATCATTTATTTTGAAGAAACTATGAAAAAAAATTAGTTTATAATTTTAGACTCGGGGATCTAAAGGGCTTCTCAAACATTAGTTGGATCCGGCCTCCAGAAAAACGTTTTTCCTTTTTTTTTTTTTTTTGTTGGTCGCACTCGCACCTAATAATTACACACCACGATCATTGGCCAATGCAATCATACCTCTTTGGCTCGAAGCTCGTAGATCGCCTTAATTATACATTACTACTATACTAATCAAATAGGTTAATTATCTATCTAAACGGCTTAATTATTTATCTTAACATTTAACATTTTTGAAGTACATTTTTGTGTCATTCTCTCTTATCTTTATATCAAAACAAGTCTCAACTAAATTCTTTACAATCCTTACAACCAAACAAAATCATTTCCTTATTTGATAATATTAATTTTCTAAAAACTATCTACCTAATTTAAATCAATAGGTTAGATTAAAATATAATTCTCTTGCACTTTTATTTAATCTTATATTTAATTATTTTAATTACTATTTAATACATAAAGTTAATAAAATTTTAGATTTTTTTCAGCATATGATGTGATTTGAATTTTTATAAACGGATATATATTTTAAAAATTGTCTTAGGATTTTTATAATCAAACAAGTATATCCACATATAGAGCTCGAAATACATTTTTGGACTACAATAGGGTGCCATCACTTTTTGGCTTTTTGTCAACTTCGGGTCAGATTTTTAACTAAAATTATAACCGATTCAATTACCCGGATCCTCCTTAAAATTACCGAATATTTTGGGCCGATTTTTAATCAATAGCATACTTATTTACATCCAATTAATGTCAATTAATGCCTATTGTATCTTAGGAAAGATCTAATTTGCATGCCAAATTTTTAGGGCTGAGTTTGACAAAAAAGAATTGATAACACAAATTTTGTAATCACATCCCTATAATATAGCAACTAATTCAAGATAATACATCTTAAGAAATATCTAATTTCCGTTTAATAAACGAATACATATTTGGTAAGTTCTTATTAGCTTTAAATGCACACTATTAATCCAATAATACCAATTGAGAATCAAAATAAGAATATGACATATCATTCATTCCTAAATCATAACTAACCAAATCATAAAATGTATATTCTCAACTTGCGGATCAAGAGTTTATACAAAACCTACCTATAATCGTTAACAATATATATATAGATGCAATTCACCATCGACTACAAACACCACTAAACCATTACAGTATCATATCAACAAAATAATAGACATGTGATGTACCACGGGGTAAAACCTAGTATTTTAACATTTTTAATGCTGATTTGATCCTTAACGTCGAAAACACACAATCATGAAACTGTTTTAATAGCCTATAAGGCCCAATACGAAAAGGCCTAAAATTTTAATATTTAATACTCCATTTGTTTCATAAAGATTGATGTTTTGGGATATTTTTTTGTCCCACAAATATTGATGTTTTGTAAACTTCAAGAAGTAATCATTGAAAATATTTAAAAGTTTGAATTGTTATTGGTTTAAAATTAAATAATATCTCTTTAGTCAAAGGAAAAAATATATTTAAACTAAGTAATTATTGTTTTCTTAAAATGTGTAAAAGCTTCTAAACATCAATCTTTATGAGACAGAGAAAGTAATATTTAATATTTTTAATATTTTAATATTGGTCCATCAATAAATGTCAATATATAGTGGTGAAATCGGTGAAATCATATAAAACTTATATATTTAAATTTTAAATTACGAAATTTAAATATTTGTGTGGAGTATACAAATTCCATTGAATAACGTGTCTCCGAGATCCTGACGAAGCATAAAAATATTACAATCAAGTATGCCTATCAATACAAGAGTAAATAGCTATATTTAGCGAGTAAACCAAAACCTCACAACACGATGTTAATAGCAAGTGATAAGAGATACATTAAAAGTTTACGAACATTGGAAGAAAATTGACATTTTACAATAGTGCTATATATTTTTAAAGGATTTAAGTAACTTATTGAATAAAATTGGTTATTTAATAGTTTATATTACATAAATATTCTTTTAAATAAGTATCTTTCAAAATTTGTACAAAAGTTATTAAAAAATTCTCTCAATTATGGTTTTATAGCTTTCTTAGTTCCTTTAATAGTATTTCCACGGTCAAACAAATGCAAGAAAACTTACCTATTATTTATTATATTATTTAGATTCATTATGAAAATAAATATTATTTGAGATGATTAATCAAAAACTAAAAACGCTTTTCCGAGATGATTGATGAAGTCATATATAAAAATCATATTGATTCAATTATACCAGTATACGTGAGACCAGAACCTAACTTATATATATTTACAATTCACAATAATTTGGTTTTAATAAATTAATATAAACATATTATTTATATATATATATATATATATATATATATATTAATTAGTATACTGATAAATGATATGTAATTAGAATAATATTAATAAGTGAATAGAATTTGAAAAATAGTTACATAATAATTTTATGTGAATTATTTATCTTCAAATGAATAAAAAATAAAAGAAAAATAGAAAATATGCAACATATCTTAAGGATGACAAGTAGAATTGTAAATAAAACTATACATCTTGATGTTCATAATATAGGAATAATATATATGTAGTACTAATATCCTAAAAAAAATTAAGAACAATTTAGATGATAGAACAGTTAAATATTTCATCATATTTTTTTTAAAAAATATCACATATATATATAGAGAGAGATAAAGATATCCCACATCGAGAGAATAGAGATTTGTGGGGCAATATATATAGTACATGGGTCTCTCCACTCATTGTCAATTTGTTTTGAGTTGGACCTACGTTTACTAATATGGTATCATATATATATATATATATATATATATATCATATCTTACATATATATATCATACAAACATGTTGAACTTCTTATAAACATAATGTAGCATATGCTACACACATGTTGAACTCTTAATTATATAAAGTATATAAGAATTACAATTTCTGGAATTTTGGTTAGGGTGTCGATCGACACCACATGTGGTGTCGGTCGACACCGTTTGCTGACGGTTCGATTGGTTCGATTTTAATCGTCCGGTTTGCTTGGTTGGTTTAAGAGAAGTCATAAACTCGAGTTTAAAAGGGGAACTCAACTTATTTCGTCCTTTTAGCCGTTTTTGGACAGAGAAGCAGAGAGAAGAAGGAGAAAACGTTTTTGAGAGAGATTTGTGAGATCCTTTGTTGTTCTTGAGAGATCTATTGCTGTGGAGTGAAGATCTTGTGTTAGGAACGAAGGAGAAGGCTTCTAAGTGTTGGATTCGTCGTTGTTGAGTGAGAATCTTCCTGCAAAAGAGGTGAGTGCTTGACCATGGCTGATCTAAGCCTGAGATCTCTGTTGTTTTAGCTGTTTCTTTGTGTTTGTGGTGTTTTGCTTGTGTGGGTTGGTTGTTTTCATGTTCTCATAGGTTCCTGAGAAGTTTGGAAGAGTTTGGGAGGGTTTGGAAGCGGCTTGGAAGGGAGGTTCGTCGTTCGGCTTCGTGCAGATCGATTCTGCCAAGGTGGTGTCGATCGACACCATTTGATGTCGGTCGAAACCATGTTGGTTGAGTGTTGGTCGACACCGACCTTGATGTGAGCACGGGATCGGACACTCCCGGAACGCTCGAGCCGCACCCGGACACCTCTCGGACGCTCGGACAATCGGGACTAGCGTCCACCAGCTAGCGTAGGCGGCAAGTATTCGTCCCGGATCAGCAACGCGGCATCAACCAGTCCCCAAGGATCATCAAGGAGGAGCAAGACAAGGTCATCTAATGGTTAGTACAAGGCCAAGCTCCAACCTTTACACCAATGGCTCATAGCTAGCATCACCAATGAAGGGCCTTGGGTGCGACCAGCTTTGGGAAGCTTGATTCGCGTGTCTTCACCATCACGCTAGTGTGAAGACACCCCTAAGTCATTAGAAGGAGCTGTACTCTTTTTCCTACTTCGTGTTTGTCCCAATGGGTTTACCGAAGGAGTTTTAACGAGGCAGCGAGCTCTAGTGCATCTCCACTTCGTTCCCGCTTGGCTCATTGACAAGATAATGGGCCAAGGAAGTGAAGATCCTATCAGCCACGTCCCACCAATGACGTGGCAATCCTATCTCTTTCCTTTCTTTTTTTTATCTCCTTTGAACTCTCTTATGACCGTTGGATTGGTCTTTGCTTTGATTTACTTTTGCTTTTCTTTATGGCCAAGTGTATGGTTCAGATCATGGCCGTGCGTCTAGGGTTTTAGTGTCCCCCTTATGTAAGCTTGCCTATATAAAGGCCTAAACCCTCATTGTAAAAGGCAGACTTGAATAAGAATTATTTTTCCAAAGAGAGAATCTTTGCTTCTTGTCTCACCCCTCTCCTTAGCCCAAGTCCGGGACTTAGCTCTTGAGAAACCCTAGGAGATTCACGAATCAGGTTCGTAGTCCCCTAGTCTGACCGTATCATGGGCCGTGCCATCTCCCGTGTGTCGTCGCATTGATCCACCTTTCTGTCCGCCGTGTCCGTACATCCGTCTGTACGAAACGTCCCAACCGTCCAACGATCCAGAACTCCGTTTGAGCCTTTAGGCCAAGTTGAGTTATTCCTCGACTTATCTCGTCCCGCTTCTGCCCATCTCTTCCGGAGATCGTCGAGTCGAGTTTCTCATCGGTCGATCCCCTCCATCCCATAAAACCTTGAAGTTAGCCGACGAGTTCGAAGGCCGTACGTCGATCTGCATCCGGAGATCCGCATCCGACCTTCCGTAACGACTGTTCGTACGTCTGCAGCGACTCTCCGTCCGCAGCGACCGTCTGTCCGACCATAGCGACCGTCCGTTCGACCGTAGCAACCGTCTGTGCCTCTAGGCCGACCTGGGTTCACATCAGACCTAGTGTCGGTCGACACCAGTGACGCATTAGCGTCGGTCGACACCAGACTTAACCGAGTCTTGTTTTCCTGGTTTGTTGTGTTATTTGTGTTTTGGTTGTTGGCTTTAATAATAGAATCTCAGTTGCTTATGTGTATAACCCAGTAGATGGGAGGATGGCCTCACTGAGTGTTTATTAAATACTCATGCATCTCAATTTGTGTTTGCGGTGCAGGTAAAGGCAAGTGTGAACGTGGAATCAAGGCGATGAGGAGGAGGATGATCTAGGGTCTCAATTGTGTGTTGTTGGTTATTTATGGTTATGTGTTGAAACCTTGGTTAGAGTTATGATAGGTTGTTGGATAGAATGGTTAGGAATGTTGTTGTATTAATGATATGTTGGTTTGGTATTGTTTGTACGTTTCCGCTGTGTAAGATGGTTATGGCTAGTTTAAATGATGTTTCTTGGTTTGGGTTGATTTAATTAAGTAGTATGGGATGCTTAATTATATATATAGTATTTAAAAAAAAAACGGGTCCGGTCGTTTCAATTTGGTATCATAACGTATACGGTTCTAGGATGGTCATGTGGATGTTGTGGAGCAGTTTAAGGATTTAATTGGTTGAATTGATCTCTATGTTGTTTGATACTTGATGTTGGGTGATGAAATTGATTATGAGTAGTTAGTCAATTTGCTTGTTGTATGGAGTCCTAGCATCATCCTCTTCGAGCCTTCAATGAGATTCCACGGTAAGATGTGTGTGTGCTCTGTGTGTGGTTTTGAATTGTGTGCTTAGCCTTCTGTTCTGTCAGTGCAGAGAGATGGTTTGAGAGGGTGCTGTTGCTAGTCGTGGTCGAGGGCGTGGACGTGGTTGTGGACGCGGATGTGGTCATGGTAGGGATAGAGTTCCAGTTGTTAGTGAGACTGCGGACCAGAGTGTGACAGCAGAGGGTGTTGGCGAGTCGCAGGGTGTCCGGGGAGATTTCATGAGTGTGGCCGGAGGGGGCGGTGTTAATGCCCCAGTAGCCGGTGATGTTAGGGCCCCAGGTGTGGGAGTCCCAGTGGGTGGAGTCTCGGGTGTCAACCTTGCAGGTTTGCTGGCACAGTTGTTAGAGCGGTTGCCACCAGTGGCACCGGCTCGGGCTCAGGTAGTGCCACCAGTGGTGGCGGAGGAGCGGCAGCAAGTGGTTACGGATGTGCAGGTTCATTCTCATTATGTCAGTATGCTGAGGGAGATGAACAACATCGGTACTGAGCGGTTTTCGGGTGGTACTGATCCTACTGTTGCAGATGCATGGAGGACGAGAGTGGAACGTAACTTTCAGTCTCTCAGATGTCCTGAGGATTTTTGGGTGGACATAGGGGTCCATCACTTGAATGGCGATGCTCAGTTGTGGTGGAGATCAGTGGCTGCTAGGAGAGTGCATAGGGAGATTTCTTGGGCTGACTTCGTCGAGGAGTTCAACCTCAAGTATTTTCATATAGAGGCATTGGACCGATTGGAGGTACAGTTTCTACAGTTATCTCAGGGGACTCAGTCGGTATGGGAGCTGGACTTGGAGTTTAGTCGGCTTCTAATGTATGGTGGTCGGGCGATGGAGTCTGAGGTGGCTCAGATTAGGAGGTTCATGAGGGCGCTTCGTGAGGACTTGAGGGTCCACTGCAGAGGGAGGAGTTATGCTACGAGGGCGGAGCTAGTGGAGACTGCAGCTGAGATAGAGGATGACTTGAGGGGGAAGACTATGGTGGTTAGCCCTACCCTTCAGACAGAGGAGACATTAGAGCCGAGCGTTCCAAGCAAGGGTAACAAATCAGAACAAAGGCATAAGAGGAAGCGGGAGGAGACGTCAGTGACAAACCAAGGCGATCAGAGAGGCTACGGGTGCGGGAGCATGGATCACAGGTTGGCAAGCTGCCCTAAGAGAAGCGGGACGCAAGAGAACATTCGAGTGTGATTTTATTGCAAGGAGGTGGGACATATCAGGCCACATTGTCCAAGGTTGCAGCGGTTGACAGTGAGAGGGGTGCAGCCGAGGGAGGGGCCGAGCGCCAATCCTGGAGTTTAGTTTCTTTCTGTTTTCATTGGTTTTGTTAAGCTTTGCGTTTTGGAATTGTAGACGTTTGTTGCATTTGAGAATTTAATAAGATGATTAGTTCTTATGAAATTTTGATGCGTAATGGATGAATGTTTATGTGATTTGTAAATGGAGAGAAATTCCTGATATAGAAGTTTATATAAGTGGAAAGTTTCCAAAAGAGGAAAGTTCTAAAAATAGAAAGTTTTAGGGGAGATAGAAGTTGCCATTTTTAGCAGTTGCGAGCCTTGGAGGGGCTTGTGTGGCCTTTTTGACGGGCTGTTTAGCCAATTGTGTGGCCGATGTGCTTACTGGTGTTGTTGAAGAGGATTTAATAAGATGATTAGTTCATATGGAATCCTGAGGTATACTGGGTTGAAGGATTATTCGATTTCTATAAATGGAAAGTTTCCATGAATAGAAAGTTTCTAAAAATGTGGAGTTCTATGAATAGTTAGGACTTGTCTATTTTTGGAAAGGGGATGTGAAACACCGGAGTTGCGGCTTGCAAAGCATTTGATGCGGTGAATCAGAATATGCGAACGTATGGTACTTGTTTGTTTTATTACGCTCGTATGGATAATTGCCAAGCGGAAAAAGCTATTTATGGAGATTGCAGTTGCAAACAAATAAAACGTTCTATGAATAGTTAGAACTTGTCTGTTTTGGAAAAGGGCGTGTGTAAACACCCGAATGATTAAGATGTGTTAGAGTTGGTCTGATTAGTGGTCATGATGGTGTTGATATTCCAGTGAGGGAATATGGGAATTGGTAGGACATTGTGATGTTTTACGCAAACCACGGAAGGTGGTTCCGGTCAGGAGATGCTTATAGACATTAGGACTTGTTTGCTCATGAGGAGATGATTAGTTCTTTTGGGGAAGATGATTAGTTCTCCGGAGGAGATGATTAGTTCTCCTGAGGGGATGATTAGTTTCTCTATTGCACCGCGGGCTTGACATGTTGCGACCCTGAGAGCGGCAGAGGAGATAATTAGTTCTCCTAGGGGATGATTAGTTCCCCAGAGGGGATGAGTAGTTCCCCTGGTACCGAGATCTCGAGGGTGACGATCCGAGAGTGAGACCGTATGGCTCGAGGTCGACGATCTGAGAGTGCAGGCGGTGTAGTTCGAAGGTTGCGACCTGAGAACGTATGAGTGAGAGAGCAAACAATGTCTAGGATGTGGGTATGAGCATAGTGGCTGGATGTAGACCTCGGAGGTCGGGATTGATCTCGTCTTTTTTGCGTTGTGATGACTAGTGGAGTCAGGGCTGTGTGGGCTGTTGAGTCACGTGGATGTGCGGGCTGTTGCGACAGTTGCACAGAAAACTTTGGGCTGACAGTGTTCAGTCCGGTCGGATATTGTGCAGGCCGTGGTGACGGTTGCACGGGGGTTCTTGGTGGAGAGATGATGTTGCGGGATTCGAGGACGAATCCTTATTGGTGGTGGAGAATTGTAACACCGTTTGCTAACGGTTTGATTGGTTCGATTTTAATCATCCGGTTTGCGTGGTTGGTTTAAGAGAAGCCCTAAACTCGAGTTTAAAAGGGGAACTCGACTTATTTCGTCCTTTTAGCTGTTTCTGGACAGAGAAGCAGAGAGAAGAAGGAGAAAACGTTTTTGAGAGAGATTTGTGAGATCCTTTGTTGTTCTTCAGAGATCTATTGCTGTGGAATGAAGATCTTGTGTTAGGAACAAAGGAGAAGACTTCTAAGTGTTGGATTCGTCGTTGTTGAGTGAGAATCTTCCTGCAAAAGAGGTGAGTGCTTNTAGTTCCCCTGGTACCGAGATCTCGAGGGTGACGATCCGAGAGTGAGACCGTATGGCTCGAGGTCGACGATCTGAGAGTGCAGGCGGTGTAGTTCGAAGGTTGCGACCTGAGAACGTATGAGTGAGAGAGCAAACAATGTCTAGGATGTGGGTATGAGCATAGTGGCTGGATGTAGACCTCGGAGGTCGGGATTGATCTCGTCTTTTTTGCGTTGTGATGACTAGTGGAGTCAGGGCTGTGTGGGCTGTTGAGTCACGTGGATGTGCGGGCTGTTGCGACAGTTGCACAGAAAACTTTGGGCTGACAGTGTTCAGTCCGGTCGGATATTGTGCAGGCCGTGGTGACGGTTGCACGGGGGTTCTTGGTGGAGAGATGATGTTGCGGGATTCGAGGACGAATCCTTATTGGTGGTGGAGAATTGTAACACCGTTTGCTAACGGTTTGATTGGTTCGATTTTAATCATCCGGTTTGCGTGGTTGGTTTAAGAGAAGCCCTAAACTCGAGTTTAAAAGGGGAACTCGACTTATTTCGTCCTTTTAGCTGTTTCTGGACAGAGAAGCAGAGAGAAGAAGGAGAAAACGTTTTTGAGAGAGATTTGTGAGATCCTTTGTTGTTCTTCAGAGATCTATTGCTGTGGAATGAAGATCTTGTGTTAGGAACAAAGGAGAAGGCTTCTAAGTGTTGGATTCGTCGTTGTTGAGTGAGAATCTTCCTGCAAAAGAGGTGAGTGCTTGACCATGGCTGATCTAAGCCTGAGATCTCTGTTGTTTTGGCTGTTTCTTTGTGTTTGTGGTGTTTTGCTTGTGTGGGTTGGTTGTTTTCATGTTCCCATAGGTTCCTGAGAAGTTTGGAAGAGTTAGGGAGGGTTTGGAACGGAGGTTCGTCGTTCGGCTTCGTGCAAATCGATTCTGCGAAGGTGGTGTCGATCGACAACGACCAACACCATGTTGGTTGAGTGTTGTTCGACACCGACCTAGTGTCGGTCGACACCAGTGACGCGTTAGCGTCGGTNAGATGATGTTGCGGGATTCGAGGACGAATCCTTATTGGTGGTGGAGAATTGTAACACCGTTTGCTAACGGTTTGATTGGTTCGATTTTAATCATCCGGTTTGCGTGGTTGGTTTAAGAGAAGCCCTAAACTCGAGTTTAAAAGGGGAACTCGACTTATTTCGTCCTTTTAGCTGTTTCTGGACAGAGAAGCAGAGAGAAGAAGGAGAAAACGTTTTTGAGAGAGATTTGTGAGATCCTTTGTTGTTCTTCAGAGATCTATTGCTGTGGAATGAAGATCTTGTGTTAGGAACAAAGGAGAAGACTTCTAAGTGTTGGATTCGTCGTTGTTGAGTGAGAATCTTCCTGCAAAAGAGGTGAGTGCTTGACCATGGCTGATCTAAGCCTGAGATCTCTGTTGTTTTGGCTGTTTCTTTGTGTTTGTGGTGTTTTGCTTGTGTGGGTTGGTTGTTTTCATGTTCCCATAGGTTCCTGAGAAGTTTGGAAGAGTTAGGGAGGGTTTGGAACGGAGGTTCGTCGTTCGGCTTCGTGCAAATCGATTCTGCGAAGGTGGTGTCGATCGACAACGACCAACACCATGTTGGTTGAGTGTTGTTCGACACCGACCTAGTGTCGGTCGACACCAGTGACGCGTTAGCGTCGGTCGACACCAGACTTAACCGAGTCTTGTTTTCCTGGTTTGTTGTGTTGTTTGTGTTTTGGTTGTTGGCTTTAATAATAGAATCTCAGTTGCTTGTATGTATAGTCCAGTAGATGGGAGGATGGCCTCACTGAGTGTTTATTAAATACTCATGCATCTCAATTTGTGTTTGCGGTGCATGTAAAGGCAAGTGTGAACGTGGAATCAAGGCGATGATGGGGAGGATGATCTAGGGTCTCAATTGTGTGTTGTTGGTTATTTATGGTTATATGTTGGAACCTTGGTTAGAGTTATGATACGTTGTTGGATAGAATGGTTAGGAATGTTATTGTATTAAGGATATGTTGGTTTGGTATTGTTTGTACGTTTCCGCTATTTAAGATAGTTATGGCTGGTTTAAATGATGTTTTGTAGTTTGGGTTGATTTAATTAAGTAGTATGGAATGCTTAATTATATATATAGTATTTAAAAAAAAAAAAAAACGGGTCGGTCGTTTCAAGATGTCCAGCCCTGAGCGTGAGGGGGGTGTATTAAGATATCCCACATTGAGAGAATAGATATTTGTGGGGCAATATATATAGTACATGGGTCTCTCCACTCATTGCTAATTTGTTTTGAGTTGGACCTATGTTTACTAATATGGTATCATATATATATATATATATATATATCATATCTTACATATATATCATACAAACATGTTGAACTTCTTATAAGCATAATGTAGCATATGCTACACACATGTTGAACTCTTAATTACATAAAGTATATAAGAATTACAAAAATGCAATAATTAAATATTAATATCTTTTATTATTTTTTCTATTTTAATTGTTATTAATCATTCATTAGAATGCTATAAAAAATAACATAAACACAAATAAATAATTGCAATTAATTAAAATTTAATGCCTTAAAATATGGATATGATTAAATCTGAGACTTACAAAATATAGAATATATAAGTTATAAAATAAGTGAATAAATCATAAAAGTAAATTTGTTGTGAATAAATGTAACATCCGCGAACCAGATATGGCATTTTTGGTCTGAGTGTCGACCGACACCCTTGGTTTATCGATCGACACCAACATTTCCAGTTTCGATTGGTTTGTTTTAATTGTTGTTTGGTTCGGTTTGGTTCAATTAGAAATCCCTAAACCGAGTATATAAGTGGAGAAGCGACGAATTAAGGGTTTTAGGGTGTGGTTGTCGCCGTTGAGTGAGAAAAGAGAGAAAGAAGAGAGAAAACGTTGGATAGTGTTCTTGAGAGATTTTGACTTGTTCTTGGTGGTTTTTGGTGAGATCTGTAGCTGTAGAAGGGAGAGTTGTTGTTGGGAACGAAGAAGAAGCTCCCTAAGGTGTTGTTTCCACCGTTTCTCAATCAAATCTTCCTACAAAAGAGGTGAGTGCTTGATCATGGCTGATCTAAGCCTGAGATCTCCTTTGTTGTGGTTGTTCTTTGTTGTTGTGGTGCTTTGCTTGCGTGGTTTGGTTGGTTTCATGTTTCCTTAGGTTCCAGAAGCATTTGGGAGAGTTTGGGATGGATTGGAGATGATTGGGAACAGAGATTCGACGATCGGCTCGGAGCAGAACATGTCTGCGAGGTCGGTGTCGATCGACACCAAGTGGGTGTCGGTCGACACCATGTTTGGGCTTGTGTCGATCGACACCTATATGGTGTCGGTCTGGTGTGTGATTCGTGATTTCCTGGTTTGTTGTTTGTTAAACATTGGAATCTCAGTTGCTTGTGTGTATAGCCCAGTAGATGGAAGGATGGCCTCACTGAGTGTTTATAATAATACTCATGCATCTTAATATGTATTTGTGGTGCAGATAAAGGCAAAGTGTGATCGTGGAATCAAGGCGATGAGGAGGAGGATGATCTAGGGTCTCGTTGTGTGTTGGTCTTGGTTATGTTTATTAATGTTGGAACCTGGTTTAGTAGCATGTTAGGTTGTCGGTTATAATGGTTAGGAATGTTCCTGTTGTTGGTATATTTCCGCGGTGCATATTGGTTGTTATTGGTTTGTGGTTTGACGGTTTAATTAAGTATTATGGGGTGCTTGATTATATATTATATTTATTAAAAAAAAAACGGGTCAGGTTGTTTTAATAAAAAGCTGATTTATAAAAGCATAACAATCATCATCCTTAAGCAAATTAAGCATACAAGTTGTTAATCCAGCAAAATCTACTACTTAATGTCAGTTTGCAGTTTCGTGTTCGCTACGGCTTCTTATGGACAAGAGGCTAGCTAGTAAACATTTGTAGAAAGAAAAGAAAAAAAGAAAAAAATCACTTTATTCATACTTGTTTTTTATATATCCTGTACACACAACTACTTTGTCCTTCACCATATAAATACATCCCATCTACCTACTTTCTTCCTATCATTCTTTCTCACTGTTTCTTCTGGTTCTATCTAACATCACTGAAACATCTTAAAGCTTCCTGACTAGATAAAGTAGAAGAGTATGTAATCTTAAATCTCACATACTAAAGAACAGTAGCATGCTGCAGCATCTAGTACCAATTAGTGGTGCTGATTATATGAAAAATAAGATACTAATTAGGTTGTACAAAACAAGAACTATTACACCTTGGTATTTATAGAAACACAAATCTCTGAGAGGCATATATTCTCAACTTAGAAAGAATATGCATAGCTATCACAAGTAATCGAACTTCTAAGTTCCAAGATAACAGAAAGCTTACCTTAAGGATTTCAGGAAGACTGAATTCATTTGATTTGACGACCAATCGCGAGAGAAACTCTGGTCCTTTTCTAAACCACGTGAAAACAGTTAATCTCCAAACTAACAATTTGGTCCATAAACCCAAAAAAGGGAAGGCAGCAATAAGCATCCTCAAGGGCAATGGCTTCTCCGTAACTCACATCCTCGTTTGACGGATAGTCATTTCTAATATCCATGCTGTTAGAATCAACATCTCCTATCATCCATGACTTAGCAGCTTGTATCCTCCCTTACCAACACCACTCCTCATTTTGTCTCCTTGCTTAGTTTTCCTTGTTCTTGAACTACCTACATTCCCAGATCTTGAAAATGTATCTCTTCTGCTTCTTTTCATAGGGCCTACTAAAGCTTGGCCTGCTCCAGACCTTACTTATAACCACAATGAGAGACAACAGAGACTGTACTAAAGGAACCGCTAAACCCGCGTTGGAAACTGTTCCAAGAAGTAAAGACATGCCAATGGGTGCAAGCATCCAACTCAAAGTCCTAAATACCTGCAATTACAAACAAACAAACAAAAAACCCCTATATTATATTGGCTACACAGAGCTAACACCTAAACAACAACATTAAGTATGAATTTTAAAGTGAGAAACTTTACTGATTAAATTTCTGAAAGTTCCAGAAGAAGAAGAAGCAAATACCTCAAAAACCATAGTCCAGTCCACTTCTTCTTCGTTCCTCTAATCATCATAATCGTCATCATCATTATCCAACCACCACGGCTTCTTCTTCTTATTTAGGCTTTCATTTAGGCCCATTTAGTTTGGTGTATATATACAACAAACCTTCGAAAAATCGATAGCGTTTGTGATTTCCCTAGTTTAGAGAGGATGCCGAACTTTGAGACGGCGCCTGAATACGCGACAGCTAAAATAGCGGTGTGGTGGGACATGAAGGACTGTCCGATTCCCGTGGGATATGATGCTCGTCGGGTCCGTCCGAGTATAGAAGGGGCGTTCAAGAAACTAGGCTACTGTGGTCCTGTCTCCATCACTGCCTATGGCGACCAAACACAAACCCCTGATCATGTCCTGCGGGGGCTCTCTTCCACTGGAGTCGCTGTTGCACATGTTAGTTCCGGTTAGTCCATATATTTTTTTTTATCGATCTCATGTGGAATTATATGTAGGGTTTAAATATTTTTCAATTAGTGAAATGGGTTTTTCCTTTAAAAACTACTACTGAAACAGAAAGCACATGCGCACTCATGTATTCAGATATGGTGGAATGGCGAGGTCACAATCCTCCTCCGGCTACAATAATGTTCATATCCGATCAGGTATACCATCCGATGGAGGTGGAGGATGGCGTCTCTTTAGATCTGGCCCGGCTACAACAAGAGACGATATACAACATCTCTCTGACTTATTCGGTTCGTACTAGAGAATCAGTGCAATCAGTAAAGGAATTTTCTGAAGAGTGGGGCTGGGATGAATTACTAGGGTCGAACGCCATGGTTAATAAACATGAAGAAGAAGAAAAAGAAGAAGAAGAAGAAGAAATTATCATCTCTCCTGCCATGTTTTATTGTAAATCGTGCAATTTCGATTGCCAAAGCCCGAGGAAATTCAGAAACCATCTCTCGAGTAGAAAGCATGCATCGCAAGTAAACATCCTCTCTCGCTCTCTCTCCCTCCACATTAATTAATTAATTATTATTTGAGCAGCAACTAACACCTTAGTTTATCGCAGGAGGTTGAAAACCCTACCAAACGAAAATTTACCCCTGTAACATCTGAGTGGGGAAGGAACTACCCGGCCAAGCCTGAATACGCCACAGCTAAAATAGCGGTGTGGTGGGACATGGTGGACTGTCCCATTCCGGAGGGTTTTGATGCTACTCGGGTCCGTCCGAGTTTAGAAGGGGCGTTCTAGATCCTAGGCTACTCTGGTCCTGTTTCCATCACTGCCTATGGCGACCAATCACAAATCCCTTATCATCTCTTGCGAAGTCTCTCTTCCACTGGAGTCTCTCTTGCACATGCCATTGACGGTTAGTCCATTTGTTATTCATCTCTCGTAGCTCGACTTTATATATATATATATATATATATATATATATCAATAGTGCAATGCTTTCCTTTTATTGAAACAGAACTCAGATGCAAGAAAATGTTGTCCGATTTCTTGAAATGGCGAGACCTTAATCCTCCTCCAGCTACATTGATGATGATCATATCCAGCTACAGTGATAATTTGGAAGATACAACATGTTCCTGGCTTATCCATTTAGGCCTTAGAAAATGTTATCCCTGGTCACCTCTGCCGAGTGGCTCTGGGAAAGTTTTATTTGTTCTCCTCTCATCATCTACTACGTACTATTGAAATCTAATTACGCTGTTTCTGAAGCTGTTTTTTTTTCCACAGTTTCTGAGACAAGACACGTTCTTCAGAGGTGCAGTAGTCAAAGGGGTGAATCTACCGGAATGTTTGATTGCAAAACGTGCCGTTGTGATTGCAAAAGCTTTGATGATTTCATGAAGCATCTCTCAACTAATGAACATGCATGGAAAGTAAGCATTCTCTCTCAATACATTGTTTCATTTTTCTAAGCAACAATCTGTTTCAACTTTTTTTACACTCCTTGTCAAGCAGGAGTCTTGTATTCATGAGCGTATTCGATCCAGTCTACGCATGTACCGCCTAGAGAGAAAGTACCGCCTAGAGCAGGCAAGAGAAAAGGTTGAAATAGAAAGCATGAAATTGGTTTTCCACACTTGCTGGTTTCCACAGTTTTATGTTTTCACGTTTCCAAAATACTCTTTGTTTCTTGTAGGTAGAAGATTTTCCAAAGAGCAAACGTTTGAGGAAAGCATTCCGGACTGGTTTTCGTCCTTTTCATAATCATTTACGTCTTACTAGGAGCTCGACGTCTTACTAATCGTGGAGCTCAAAAATCTTCTACGTGGAACTTGGTTGTTTCATACCCGCATCTGGCAGAAACGAGTGTCTACCCAACGCCAACATGATCAGCCGGCGCCGGCAGCTTCGAGACGAATATAATGAATTCGGGTTGAGTTTTCCATTGTCCTCGAAGCTCTTATTTTTCGTTTCTGTCTTTGTTTCAAGATACTCTCGTTTGGACTATTTATTTTTTCGTTTCGCTATATATGTTTGTCTGAAACAGTAGTAATTTATTTACTTTTAATTAAGTTAAATCATATTATTTAGTATTTAGTATTTACTAATAATGCCTTCAAGATCAAACTTCTGCCTCATCATTGAACTCCAAGTCCAAGGAGATATATACATTATTATTTCAAATTTATTAGTTGCATTTTATTATTTCGTTTTTGCTCTGTTTTACATTACGTGTGAGTTAACACATGTTATCCTCAATCAACGGACAGATTCGTTACGCACATATATATACAGTATTCGTAAATTAATACGAGCTTAATTATGTGATTAATTTATAACATCTATAACCAGAAATAAAAGGAGACTCCACGTCCATAGTCCATGCCTGAATTCGTATGATCTTTTCAATTATATGCGTTTGTTTCAATAATGTTAAGTTGTTACATTTGATTTGATACTTTTTTGTTTTTATTAAATGTTGAATTCGTTAATAAGTGGACAGAAATTTTACCATAGCTTATAGTTTTGATGATAAAACTCATATTTTTTTTAAGAATTATGCACACTAGCATAACAAATGGAAGTAAAACATAATTGTCGTTTATTCGTCTTATCCACGGCAGAAGACGAAAAAAAAAACATTATAAGAGATAACGTTAGAGATTTTGAGAAACAAAAATTGCTAGACCCAATTATGGCTATGATAAACATCTAGATTCTAGAATGGTAGTTTTCATAAGTATGGTTTATTGGATTAGGTTTATACAGTTTACACACCATAGTGGCTTGGTAATCAAAACCAATGGAAAATAAAATAGGGTTTGTTTGCATGCTAGTACATTTTGAAAACTTAATTGGTAAACTAATACATTTACTATTCAAAATTAGAAAAATAAGTGTTGTGTAATAGAGAACGTGTGAGATATGAGAGATTGTGGGACATATGCTTGGACGAGAAGATTACCAAAAAGGTATGTGTGTGGGTGAGAAATAAAGTTTTTTTTTCTTTCAATCATAATTATTCAAATAATTGTTAATATAATTTTTTTTTGAAATTTTCTTGGATACAAATAGGTATATTTTTTTCTTTACAATTTGATATTAATTTTATTTAATAATTTTTAAATATATTATATACATCTTTTGTATCCGTACACCTTATTTAGTGTACAAATGTCTATACACTTTATTAAGTGTACAAACACATAATATTAAGTGTACATATGTAATTTAAACAAAATCATTGTGATACAAATATTTGAAACCCTAAGAATTAAACAAATTACACAAATTAAATTTGTATACTTAATAATGTGTACGAACATTAATAATGGATAATGTCTGTACACTTAATAATGTGTACGGATACAAAATTTGTAAAAAAAAAATTAACATTATCAAATAAAATCATCAAACAAAATGCATATCAAAAAAAAAACTTAGATTTTTATACATCTTTAAAATTTTAGAAAACCAATTTTAATTACCTAGCATTTTTGTTTTTAAAATTGTTGAGAGCATATTAAAAAAAAAATTAGAATCTAAATAGCATGTGTTGGATCAATAGAAATACTTCACCACTCCAAAATATGAAATGTTGATGAAGGTTGAAAAGTCTTATGAACAGTAGAAAACAGTAAAAACATGGAATTTGCTAATTATAAATAGTGATTGTACCAAATATTTGTTTTGAAAACTGTCTATTTTACCAAATAACTCAATAAAATACCACTATAGTAAAATGCCGATATTATCCACGTAGGTCTGTTCCTCAAATAAGGGTGGATTTGTCATTTACAAACAGCTGATCACGCACATTTCACTTGTCTTCTTTATTAGTTTTCTTTTTCTTCTTTTTTTTTTTTTTTTTTTTTTTTTTTTTTTTTTTTTTTTNAAAGCTTTTTCTAAATTACATACATCAAATTGTGTTGTGTGTGTTCGTTTTTTTTACACAAACAAAAAAAAAAAACCAGTAAGGATTAAGGAAAAAATAAAAAATAAAAATCAGAAAATAGTTTTCTCCAGAAATCGAATTCGAGAAACGGGAGTAACAAGTGGTAGCCACAGATGAGTTCATCGTTTTTGTTTTTTGACCAGATCTGATTTTGATTTCGTCTTTGACGTTCAATAATCCAATCCGCTCTTCTTCTTCTTCTTCTCCGATCGCGATTTTCATCTGACCAGAGAGAGAGAGAGAGAGAGATGTCAGACGCTCTTTCTGCGATTCCGGCCGCTGTTCATCGCAATCTCTCCGATAAACTCTATGAGAAGCGCAAAAATGCTGCCCTTGAGGTTTCTCAATCTCTTATCTCCTCTTTTCTTTTGCCTCTCTTATTTAGGGTTTTTCCTTACTTTGTCTTTCAATTGTTTTCTAAGATGATGATAGTTTCTTTTTTGTAATCTTCGATTATTGTTGTGTGTGTGTAGCTTGAGAATATTGTGAAGAATCTAACTTCTTCGGGTGATCATGACAAGATCTCCAAAGTCATTGAGATGTTGATTAAGGAATTTGCCAAATCCCCTCAAGCTAATCATAGAAAGGTCTCCCCCAATTTGCATTTGCGTTTCTCTACTTAGATCCGAGGGTTTTCCGATTTTTTCCTTTGTGAAATTGCTTTGATCATTGGGGCTTTTTTTTTTTTTTGTTTTTGGTATAATAATAATAGGGTGGTCTTATTGGCTTAGCTGCTGTTACAGTTGGTTTGTCTACAGAAGCTGCTCAATATCTTGAGGTATTTATATATTTATCTATGTATGGAGTGTGAATTGTTCAAGCATATGATGCACTATATATATAACACATAGTTAATCTATCTGCTCATAGTAAGATTTGAAAAGCTATGATTACTGTTCTCTTTTTTTCTATGTATAATTCCATCTATGGTATTTGTCTACTTTCTTTCTTGGATTATAAAAACGTTTTCTAATGTTTCTTTTTTCATTCATGACATGTGAAGCACATAGTGCCACCTGTGATTAATTCCTTTTCTGATCAAGATAGCCGAGTTCGGTACTATGCATGTGAAGCTCTATATAACATTGCAAAGGTAAAAGATTTTACTAGTAGTATCCATGTGTTTTCAGTTCATTCTTCTATGTGATACTGTCATTGATGCACAGTTGCCTTTTTTTATTTCTGGTTTACTACTACAGGTTGTGCGAGGCGATTTCATTATTTTCTTCAATAAGATTTTTGATGCCTTGTGCAAACTCTCAGCTGATTCTGATGCCAATGTCCAAAGTGCTGCTCATCTTTTGGATCGCCTTGTTAAGGTGTGGACAGTTTTTTTTTTCTTACACATGATATTTTGATTTTAAACATTACGCTGAATTAGAGTTAAAACCTTGTAAAGCAGGATATTGTGACGGAAAGTGATCAGTTCAGGTTTGTCTAGTTAGCTTTTTTTGGGTCTGTGTATCAAAACTATATCTGTCACTATTAACTTTACTTGACGCTCCATTTCTTTTGGATTTGGATTTTTGCAGTATTGAGGAATTCATACCTCTTTTAAAAGAGCGCATGAACGTTCTAAACCCTTATGTACGGCAATTTCTGGTAGGATGGATCACTGTTCTTGATAGTGTTCCAGACATTGATATGCTTGGGTTTCTGCCTGACTTTCTAGATGGTAATTGCACTTTTGCTAACTTCAGCTTGATGTATATTTTGTTATTTGTGTATCAGCTGACGCAACTTGTCATTGAATTTCAGGGTTATTCAATATGCTGAGCGACTCTAGTCATGAAATACGACAACAAGCTGATTCAGCTCTTTCAGAGTTTCTTCAAGAGATAAAAAATTCACCAGTAAGACTTCTGTTGTTTGGCCTTATTTTTTGGACTAAGAAAAAAATCCTGCTAGCAAATTCCTTTTCTCAACTAATTTTCTGGAGGTCTATCTTTTCTTGTTAGCTCGTCTACTTTTTAAAGACAATATTTATGTTTCATTGGTAAATTACTGACTCGAGCGGTGCTACTGTTGAAGTCTGTAGATTATGGTCGCATGGCTGAAATACTGGTGCAGAGGGCTGCTTCTCCTGATGAATTTACTCGATTAACAGCCATCACGTGGGTAAGCAGAAAAAACCATGCTTCTTCTTGGCCTCTTCCAGTTACATATATGGGTACTTTGACTTCTCAGGAGATTCATATACTAAGAATATCTGCTTTTTATTAAATGTCTTTTGTAGATAAACGAGTTTGTAAAACTTGGGGGTGACCAGCTCGTGCGTTATTACGCTGATATTCTTGGGGCTATTTTGCCTTGCATATCTGACAAAGAAGAGAAAATTAGGGTGGTAAGTTTGCTTCTCCTCCTCCCCGGTAATTGAAACTGTAGGTTTTGTATGCAACTTTTCACTTTCTTTGTTTTTTCAATTTTCTTCCCACAAGGTTGCTCGTGAAACCAATGAAGAACTTCGTTCAATTCATGTTGAACCCTCGGATGGTTTTGACGTTGGCGCAATTCTCTCTGTTGCAAGGAGGTTAGTTTTTCTCTATCTTTTTTTTTTTCCTTTTGAATGATATAAAATCTCGCCTGTTTTTGTGATTTGTGAGTTTTTCCATCGAGCAGGCAGCTATCAAGTGACTTTGAGGCTACACGAATTGAAGCATTGAATTGGATATCAACACTTTTAAACAAGCATCGTACAGAGGTAAAGAAACTGGTTTTTGTTTGGGCATCATTCTTTTCAAGTTTGCCCTTTTGGTTTGTTGCTATATAACTAAATTGCTAATCTTGTAACAGGTCCTGTGCTTCCTGAATGACATATTTGACACCCTTCTAAAAGCACTATCTGATTCTTCTGACGACGTAAGTTTTATTCCCTGACTGTTTGTTTGATTGGTTGTTGAACTTTGTATGATATGTAGGTTTGGTTTTGCCTGGTAATGAACTTATTTGATATTTGAACTATCTGGACTTGAAAATATACTTTAGGTGGTGCTCTTGGTTCTGGAGGTTCATGCTGGTGTAGCAAAAGATCCTCAACACTTTCGCCAGCTCATTGTATTTCTAGTCCACAATTTCCGAGCTGATAATTCTCTTTTGGAAAGGTTAGTTGCATCTAATAATCTGCCTTTAAGTTGCTGGAAAGAACATATTTATTTAGTTGGCCAAAACATTTCTCTTTACAGGCGTGGTGCCCTTATCGTCCGAAGAATGTGTGTACTTTTGGATGCCGAAAGAGTCTACCGAGAGCTCTCAACAATTCTTGAGGGAGAAGATAATCTTGACTTTGCCTCTACCATGGTTCAGGTATTATCTCCTTTTCCTAGATATCTTCAATTAAGGAATGTTTTAAGGTCAGTACAGTGAGTTGATTGTTTTTGTCTGCGTGGCTTATATTAGCCCTTTGAGAGTTGACTGGGTTTTTCTCACTTTGAGTTATTAATCACTAGACTGCCTTTTTGTTTTATGTTTCAGGCATTGAATTTGATTTTGCTTACTTCCCCGGAGTTATCGAAACTACGAGATCTATTAAAAGGTTCACTCGTCAATCGCGAAGGGAAAGAACTTTTTGTTGCCTTGTATACTTCATGGTGCCATTCACCCATGGCAATTATAAGCCTGTGCTTATTAGCTCAGGTAAAAATCAATAAGAAATGTAAATTTAACACAATGTGATTGTGTTGACTATCTGTATTGAATATCGAGGAAACAAAATTATTGACAGGCTTACCAGCATGCGAGTGTCGTGATTCAATCATTGGTAGAAGAAGACATCAACGTCAAATTTCTAGTACAGCTTGATAAATTGATCCGGCTTCTTGAAACTCCAATCTTTACTTACCTTAGGTTGCAGGTTTGCTTGAATTTTTTCAACCAATCCGCTTACTTTTATGATTTTTTTCGTTTCTACCAAAACCTTTTTTGTCTTCTGCAGCTTCTTGAACCAGGAAGGTACACGTGGTTGCTGAAAACACTTTACGGTCTTCTAATGTTACTTCCCCAGGTAAAACGAGAAGAAAAGAAGAAACAGACTTATTTGGTCTGTTGCAAAATTGCTGTTTTTTTTCTTCTGAAAATTGTTAATTCCTAGTTTTTTTTTTTTTTTATGTATGCAGCAAAGTGCGGCATTCAAGATACTTAGAACAAGACTCAAAACTGTGCCAACGTACTCATTCAGTACTGGAAACCAAATAGGAAGAGCAACTTCAGGAGTTCCTTTCTCTCAGTATATGCATCAAAACGAGGACGGTGACTTAGAAGAAGATAATGGCAACAGTCCCCACCAAGGAATCAATTTTTCTGCGCGGCTACAACAGTTTGAGAACGTACAGAATCTGCATCGTGGCCAGGCAAGGACTAGAGTGAACTACTCATATCACACTTCCTCTTCTTCTACATCAAAGGTACACAGAACGCAGCACATTTATCTTAAGGCTTGGAGTGTTGAATGTTATTAGACATAGATAGGCTCATGGTGCTTTTTATTGATCTGTTAGGAGGTGAGGAGATCTGAAGAACAACAACAGCAGCAGCAACAGCAACAACAACAACAACGACCACCACCTTCCTCGACATCATCATCAGCTGCAGACAACAATCGACCTCCATCAAGATCTTCAAGAAAAGGCCCTGGTCAA